>NC_056627.2:228270999-228406964 GCF_002870075.4 Lactuca sativa
ATGGTGGTCAACGCAAGGCAGAGTACGCCCATCGTACGCCCTCTGATGGGCTTTTGATGATTTGGGCTTCGGGATTGGGCCGCCTTTGGACCAGTTTGACTTGGGCCTTGCTGGACTTTTTGAATAGGTGTGTTTTGGGCCAGTTTTGGTAATGGATCTTAAAATGAGGCCCAATTAGGAAGTTGGGCCAATGATAGGCCTTATATATTTGGTGTTTTGTATCATGGATTTGGTATTGGGCCTTTGCCCAAATTAGAGAAAGAGCAAAATAGACTATTGCTCTATGTAGGACCCTTGTCAAAATTGATATGCCAATTGTTGACTTGGTATTTGTTATTTTGGATAGTTCGGGATTTTCGATGAGACATCGGTAGGAGACTGTCGATCCAGTTCAGCACTACTTGTGAGGTGAGTTTTCCTCACTATACTCAAGGGTCAAAGGCACTAAGGCCAACCCTTTGGATTGTTATCCTGCTTTATTGTTAGTGTGATCTGTTATATCAGAATCCTGGTAGATAGGATGTTTCAATGTGGTTATGATCGGTTAGATCGGTATCCTGGTAGATAGGATGTTGGTATGCTTAGCGATCTGTAGATCGGTTTGTCTGTCTGTAGATTGTTATGTGATTATCTGATATATGTACACATGATTGATTGGTGGTTGAGGCTTATCTGCTTTGTGCGAGAGCCAAGAGACCATTTCAACCCAATGGTTATGGGCCAAGAGTATTCCATCCCGAGGATGATTGGACTCATGGTATGTGGGCATTCCAACCCGATGGTTGTGGGCCGAGGGAATACCATCTTGATGATGATTAGACCCATAATATGTTAGCATTCCAACCCGATGGTTGAGGGCCTGGGGCATTCCAACCCGATGGTCGATTGGGCCCATAGTATGTTGTTATTATATGTGTGTTATTTGTTGTGCGGGTATTTTGGGGAACTCACTAAGCTTTGAGCTTACAGTTTTGGATTTTGTTTCAGGTACTTTGAATGATCGCGGGAAGGCGAAGGAGTAATCGTGCATCTCCTCACATTTTATGATTTTGATTTCTTATATACTCTGATATGAAACTATTTTGAAAACATTTTGTAATAAATAATGATTTCTGGATGTTTGAAAAAGTTTAAAATTTTTGTGAATTTTATGAATGTTACAGTATCAAGGTAATATTCAGATCTTGTTGAGTTCGACGGTCTTGAAGAATCGTTCTTGTTGTTTGTTGTATCCTTGTAAACGAACACCCGGAATGGGTCGAATTTGTTTTAAGAAAACTATGTCAAACACAGGCATCAACTTCTATTAATTACTGTTTGGTTTTCGTTTATCGTGGTTATAGTTTCCTGCAAAGATTTCTTTGGGATGGGAATATAGACTAAAGAAAGATTTGTTGGGTTGCACGTCTTCTTATATAGATGCTTGTTGTAATCACATCATCTCCCAACAAGGTTAACAAAGTGAAGCTTCTTAGAGCCTTATGTTACACATCGATATGAGTGATATTGAATGAGAGGAACTCAAGGCTTTTCAAAATGAAGTTTAATTCCCCATTAAAGATAGAATACGACTTTCAATTTCTTTGAGACAATTGGATAAAATATCAGACCAACAAGAGTAGTATAAATTGGTTAGATTGTTGTAATCTTGTTTATTCTTTTGCCATGTAGTTGCTTATGATTACTCTCTTCCTAGTTTTGTTTTTATTACAATTGTCTTTTCTTCGATAAAATAAAGTTAACAACATAGGAAATTGGGTTGAAAGTTTCTTGAGATTTTAAAGTTAGACGAAAATAAATTGTATCATAAAATCAAATGTTATTGTCATCTCCGCTCTTTAAGATCGAAAGTTTAAGCCTTATATGTGATGTGGAATCAGGAAAGGTTTAAAAATTAATTCATATACTTTTGTTGTTAAACAAAAATGAAAGTAAATAGTATCTTAAAATCAGTGCCACAGGATTCATATGCAGGCAGCTCATGAAAAACCAACCAGAAAACACTATGGCTATTGTCGCACATAATTAGCCAAGAAACCACGATGCATGATGAACCTTTTCAATCTTGGCGAGTCTGTGGGTTGTCCTATCTCAAGTGAAGTCTGGTCGCATGTGCGTAGATGGTGGCGAGCTTTAGACCCCTTCCCTAGCTCCTGTCGGGAGCTGCTGGAGTGTAAAAATCGACTTAATGGACTCCATAGTCTGCAGGAGCTCCACGAAACTATAGTGCTAGTCTTCATGTGGGTAATTTGGAGATTCAAAAATAGTAAGGCACATGCTATAAACTCAAACTCAATCTCAAGCTCAATCGCAAAAACGATGCTGGCGTATGAGGTACAAGCCTATTCTCACTTATGGATCAATGCAAGGAAGAGGAGAGGGCAAAAGCTAAGATGGATCGAGTGGTGCTGCGACCCAATTCTAGAATGTTGCCATAGGTCGTGATTTTGTTGTCCGTTCGTTTTGTTTCTTTCATTTATTTTCTGTTTTAATCTGGTTGTACCTCCTAGCCTCTGGCTAGTTTTATTCTAATATATGTCTGCCGTTCAAAAAAAAAAAAAAAAAAAAAAACTACGATGCATTCCAAACATTGGTACTAAAAAATCACCATAACAAGGATATGAAACGTATAAAAATGCTTCATATCAACATTTCACACACGGGAATCCAAATACATGATTGTGGTTAGGTTCATTGGTCTCATGTAGTCGTCTGTCCCATTCACTATCTTTTCAACGATCAATCTGCATGCTCGTTCTGACGGATGGAACGCATCCCAAAACACAAGCTCGTCTCTGTTTTCGCACAAGTTTGAATACGCATTACAAAAATCTAACCCATTGTATGCTCCTTGTCCACAGCAAGCCGATTTTGAAGTTACAAATCCTGCATGCATAATCATTTGAAACGGTCAAATCCCACTTAATCATTACAAATGGTTTTTCACGAAAATGGTTCTTACCATAGGCCTGAGGATTGTTCATCATATCAAAGTACATCAGTCTTGTGCTGGCTGAAATAAACACTTCAGTGCCCAATTCAGCATTAAGGTTTTTAACCATTTGGTCTACTTGTGGTTCAAACAACTCCGCTGCAGCTTGAAGATCGGTTGAACATTCACCACTAAGCTCATTATGTTGCGCAATCTCTGCTGGTGCACAGCCTAGTGGTCTAGAACCTAACAGTATTGCCCTCCTAACTCCCATTTCGTACATTTTCTGTGTGATAGTTAACAACATTAGTTTTTCTCCAACATCGTCATCCTAATGAATTCTTGACAACAGCTTAATTACCATCAAAATCTTGCGATACTCTGACACAAGGTAGATGACATACTCTGGAAGAGTATATTGTAGAGACCTAGTAGAAAACGGGACCAAGTAATAGTTGTTCACGAAATCATTACCCCCCAACGAAACAAGAACTAACGCTCGGTTTACTATATCCTTTGCTTTTTCTTCTCCTACTAAAGAACTCAGTTTTTGTTGGTAAACCTTAAAGTACTCTAATTGTAAGGGCATTGCAATTATCTCTCCCTGTGATGATTAAATTTTGTTTACACACAGACACATATAAATATATTGTTAATTACACTTTTCGTCAACTTACAAACTGGAATCCTGTATCGTTGAGTATTCCTACTCCGGCAGAAGCAAAGTTTGCACCTAAAGGAAGCTTTTCTTCATGCAATTCCAGACTCAAAAACGGAAGTACAGGTTCAGACCCGATGTGCTCACCTGTTTATAACGCATAATATTGAATTATCTCATCCAGTCACATGCGTATGCACAGAATCAAAGCAATAGAATCGGGGGTTTTAAACATGGAACAGAAGAAAAGAAGTAAGACATCCATAAAAGATGCAAAGAAACATGGCATATATGTGTAAAAGAAGCAAGGAAAAACTGAACTGATAATGTCAGGGATGTTAAGGCCATTGAAGAAGCGGCCGGTTGGAAGCTTTGAGGGAGAGTCGATGCTGTAAGGGAAGATGTCTGCACGTGCAGGAGTTATCAAGAAGTTGTTGTTGCCGTTATCAACCAGAGAGTCGCCAAACACGAAAAATGGTCGTGGTTGGTTTACTTCAGGAGCACCATAAATCCCTTTTATTACCAAAAACAGCCTGAAAACGAATAATAGAATACCCATTATAGAGAGAGGATCAGAGGAGCGAGACTATCGTTACAAATTATTGACTTTCCAACGTATAAATAATAAATTTAAAGGACTCGGTTACATCGGATGAAATACTAGACGTTACTGCAAATCTGGGTTCGAAAAGTCAGCGTTGACTCTCGTCAAAAGTTTACTTTTGTCGCAAAGACTATAATAATCCATATAGAAAAATTATATAACATTTATTACTATTTATTACAATTTAACTTTATATACCATTTGTTGCTAATTATTGTAATAAATTTTATATAGAGTATTTTTTAGGAACAAAACATTTTAATTAAATAAAGTCAAAGTCAACGGATAACAAAATTAACGAGCATGGTCAAACAGTATATTGACAAAATGAGAGTCCACCAAAAAAAATGATTTTATAACCCTAACAAATGCCGTAGTCAGTGGCGGATCTAGTTCAACTTAATGTGAAAAAATATATAAAAAAAAGAGATATATGTTTTTATATTAAGATGCAACGAATAATATAATATGTTTTGCGAATTAATAGGCTGTGAAAACCTAATGTTTGTGGCACATACAATCTTTTCTTTATTTACTTTTTCCAATCAAATTCAACACGCACAATTGTAGTAGTAAATCCTTCAATAGCTTGCATCGTATTTTAGTTTTATAGATTAAAAATTAAACAGATTGGTTAAAGTTATATGAAGAACATGAATAAGTGTTTGATTCAAACATAAAATGATAAAAGAATTTCGTAGAGTTCAAAAATCAAGAACACTATTAGAAAAATATATATGGAGATCTTTAAAATTAACAACATCCAGTGGGTTATCCTATTTGATTCAAACATAAACAAAATAGTTTACTACCAGTATCTTACTCCATCCATCATTATTTTTTTCCATGATCGAAGATGCTAATCACACTCAGACCAGGAACAAAATCGAGAAAAAACTAAACTAGTCTTAGCTAATATCTATCTAACAAGATCAAACATAATCGATAAAAATCAAAACAAATTTATACAAATCGAAATGCAATAATCGATGAACCCAATCAACTCATCGTGTTATTCTTCACTCTTAATCATGTTTTCTTATTTTTTGACATTTCCTAAGATATTTCACAAAAGCAACCTGTCATCCCTTCAACACACAAACTCAACACCAAAGCTAGAAAATTTCTTAGATTCTTAGTTCATCTTCAAAGACGATTTGGAGGTTGAATACAAAGATAGAACCAACGATGGTGGTGACTGGTGAGGTCGTGTTTTTGGTTCGATAGTTGGTTGGTGGCGTGTGTTAGGGTTATAGATGTTGTGTACAGATTTTGAATTTGGGGTTACAAATGTTGTGTATAGATGTAAGGTGGGTGGAATTTGTGATTCTTATATGCTTTATTATAGTAGTTGCATGTAGAAATTATTTCCTCTTGTTTCCTGAAAGATATGCTAGTTGCAGGTCCATTTCACATACCTTAAGAATAAGTTTTGAAAGTATGTTTACAATTACCTGACTTTACACCCATATCATTTTCTTTTTTGTAGAGTGACTAAATAAAATGAAGGGGCTCAAAGTAGATGTAGCTTATATGGATACAAATGTTGTAAGTATACTAATTGTTCAAAAAAGTTTTCAAAATAAAAGGAAGCATCAGGCAATGGTTTTTAAAAATAGATTTTTTTTTTCTTTTATTGTTTCCATGGATGTGCCTTTTGGTGTTTGCATAAACGGTCTTTTGGTCAATTGACAGTTTGCAAAGTTACTGTACCTTTTGGTAGTTTCTTTTTGCTACTAAAATCTATACTTGATTGGTGTACTAGCATATGTGTTGATTATGCATCATATCTAATATACATGAAAGTTTGACTTATCACATAGGTTTATAAAAATGTGAGACTATTAGGGTGTGTTTGGAATAGAGTATTTGAGACCTTCTTGCTTTTCTAACGTTTGATAAAACTCTCCGTTTTGACAAAAAAATTAAGTTTGACACTATAAACTTTTAGCATTTAGTTTTAAAAAAATAATCAAATGTTAAAAGTTATCTCACGTAGCATTTAAAAAAAATACATAACCGTTAGTTTTTTCGAACACACCCTTAATCGAGTGTCGAAAATTCTTTAAGTTGCAATTTTCAACCACGTGGGTCTTTTTTTGTAATGTTTACGGACCATGTCTATGAAAAAATTATGCACAAGGATGTATCCTGTAAATTTCTATTACACGGGACCATTTATGTTAATAATGTTAAGTTTTAGTTTAATATAAAGCATGTTGTGAATTTTAATAACTGGAATTACTTTATTGATTTTTTAGTTGCATAATTTAGTGTTATTCATTCATGTAGGTTCAAAATTGTATGAAACATATCAATGTTTATGGACCATTTATGTTTATAATGTTATGTTTTAAATTTTTATTTGGGTAATTATGAGAAATAGCAAAGTATCTTACTCTTTTTAGCAATATAGGCAAGATAATTTATTTTTACTATATTTACAGTATTAACCAATAACGACAATATGGAAATCAAACGAAATAAATAGATGATGATATGATAAAAATGTGGCTATTTTCAATTATTTATTATTTTAATTTTTTTTATAAATCGTCCTATTTAACTTGAAATTTTGATATAGACATATAGTTGATTTTTGGTTCTCATTTTTGTAAGAATATCTTCAAACTATGTGGGGTTTTCGTTTTTCAATTGTTAATGAATAATATATATATATATATATATATATATATATATATATATATATATATATATATATATATATATATATATATATATATATATATATATATATATATAGAAAAGTTCAATAGAGAACCATAATTATTGGTTCTTTAGGAAAACCAAATCTTTTTTTTTTTTCAATTTCTAAAGTTTATTCTTTATCGAAAAAAAAAATCTAAAAATATCTAAATTCATATATTAACATTGTGAACGTGAAAAATAATTTTCGGATTCACGTTGTGAATTTTCAAAAATTCACATTGTGAATTTGATGTAAAAAAAAATCGAATTTTATATCATTAGAAAAAGGATAAAAAGTTATGAATTTCGGTATTTTTAGTTTTTTTTTTTTTTGATAAAAAATAAGTTTTAAAAATTGAAAAAAGATTGGTTCCTTGGTTAATTATGGTTCTTTATTGAACCTCACCCTATATATATATATATATATATATATATATATATATATATATATATATATATATATATATGTATATATATATATATATATATATATATATATATATATATATATATATATATATATATATATATATATATATATATGGGTGCGATCGATTGAGAACTCATAATTTTCCGAGAACCGAAGAACTAAAAGTGGAGCGTTGGATCACAATTAATTCACTAAGGGCATTATTGTAATCTTATCAATCTCATTTAATGTTTAATTTTTTGTGTTATTGTAAATATTAATATAAATGTCTAAAAAATACATAATAAATCAAATTTTCGGATTTTTTCAAAAATATTCTTTTTTTAGTTTTTTTTAAGTGCTGATTTTTTAATTTCTTTATGGAAAACATGAATTTTTGAAAAAAAAATATTAAAAAAAATGACTGCAATTTTTTTTAAAACGTTTAAAAATCAATAAAATTTAAAAAAAAAACCTGGATTATTTAAAAAATACTATAGTTTTTTAACCAACAAAATCAAAATTTTTGGTACATTTATGTATATTTTTACAAGTGCATATATACATTTCTAATATATTATAATATTTGTAAAGCATTTATAGGAAAACTCATTTTATTTACCAATCTTTAAACACAATATAATAAGTATTTTATTCCATACAATACAAAATACTTATAAAAAACAAAAAAATGCTATAAAGTTTCAAAGCGTTTTCATGTATTCGTGTCAATATTTCCATATGTTTTTCAATTTATCATTTTTCACCTCTTCAATATTCAACACAATTTTTTCGAAATCTACAAGAAAATTAAAAAGAAATCGGTTGATGCAAAAACACTCACAAAAATACATATGTGATTTACATGTGAATTACATGTAATTCATGTGTGATTTACATGTGAATCACATGTAATTCATATGTGGTTTACATGTGAATCACATGTAATTCATATGTTAATTACATTTAAATCACATCTAATTCATATATGAATTACATGTGATTCATATGTGAATAACATGTGAATCACATGGTAAATCACATGTAATTCATATGTGATTTACATGTGAATCATGTGTAACTTATATGTGAATTACATGTGAATCGCATCTAATTCATATTTGAATTACATGTGATTCATATGTGAATAACATGTGATTTACATGTGAATAACATGTGATCCATATGTGAATCACATGTAATTCATATGTGAATTACATGTGTATCACATGTGATTCATATGTGATTTACATATGAATCACATGTAATTTACTTAATAAGGTTTGAAAAAAAAATCAAGAAGAGAAGAAAAAAAGTTACACAATGGATTTTGTAGAAGGTTCTCACTATTGGTTCCAACATCAATCATGATAGGAAGAATGTGTTACAATAAAAAAAAAAAAAAAAGGAAAAAGATATATGTTTGCATGTGAGAAATTTTAGAAATATGTATATATTGAGATGGATAATGTGCAAACATTACTCTCTAAGGATTTATTCCAGCTGCAGTGTCTTCTCAAAATATAAAAGGCATGACTCTATACGCTCCGTTTTCTCAAAAGTCTATGGGAGTACCTGTTTACTGATCTCCTGAGAATACAAGCGATTTTGAAAGAGTATCAACATTAAGCTGGTGAGTTCATAAGAATGTTTTTGTAATGTAAACTTGTCATTGAATCTGTAAAAATGTTTGTATGCTTCTCAAGAAAATCCAATATTTTCTAGTGTATATGTTCGTTACCATACTTTGGAGTAGTATATGAAAATGTTAGTTAGTATGCCTGGTTATCACCAGCTGTATTGTATGACGTTGTTTTTTTTATGAAAGACCCTTGTGTGAAAACCCTGGCTATCACCAGTAATGTATAAAATGTTCTGTATGAAAACCCTGGTTACCACCAATATGTATAATAGTCTTATTACTTAAAATAAAAACCATGTATTGTATTCCCTGGAATCCTCCAGTGTAATGTATAGTAGTTCTATTAATTAAAATAAAACTAATGAAGAATGAAATCCCGTAAACATATGCTTAGTTTATATTGTTGTGAGTTGTATAACCATGTTTGATATGACTGATGACCTCTGCGACGTTCTTCAGGCATCGGATGGTATGATGTTTGTCACCCCAGGCATGCCTGCCTAACTATAGCTAGTAGTTTAGGTGTGGGATTGTCGGTCCCGAATAAATCTATTCACAAATCTCATGTTCTCCCTCTAGGAGACTCTGGTTACACTAATGATAGGATTTAGCCCACACCCCAAAGGGTATGATTGAAGTGATGTGTCACAACCCTATATTAACTAGTTCACGGTTTAAGGCTGATTTCGGCTGGGATCTCGGGTTTACGGCTGTGAACTGTTTTCGGCTTGGAACTGATTTCGGCCGTGAACTGTTTCCAGCTGTGAACGGTTTTCGGTCTTTGAAGATTTGAAGGTTGTTCTTGGTGTTCTTGATGTTCATGGTTTTCTTGGTGAAAAACTTGATGATTTGAAGGTTTGTTCTTGAAGATATGAATGTTCTTGGGAGAGATTTGAAAGAATTTTTGAGTGAAAATGATGAAAATGAGGAATCTCTACGGGAAAACTATATATATCGGTTGAGTTTACGGCTGAAATCGGGTTCTCGGCCGTAATCAGGTTTTTGGCCGTGAACTCAATGCTGACGGGATTTTTGCTGATTTTTGAAGGAAAACTCGGTTTTTCGCGTGATTTTGGTTCCGACTCTTATATAAATTTTATTTATATAATTGAAATGATTTTTTAACCCACAAGAATTTAATGGAACAATAAAAATTCAAATTTTTATTTAACTGAATTTGACTATCGCTGACAGAAAAAAGGTTCGAGTTGTCACATCATCTCCCCGATAGAGGGAATTTCGTCTCGAATTTCTAACATAGAATACAATCATGGACTTGGAAAAATATGTGGGTACTTCTGTTGCATTTGATCTTCTCTCTCCCAAGTGAATTTTGGTCCCCGCTTGGCATTCCAGCGGACCTTCACTATTGGTATGCGACTTTGTTTTGTTCGTTTGACTTCCCGATCCATGATTTCGACTAGTTCTTCCACGAAGTTAAGGTTCTCGTTAATCTCAATTTCATCGAGTGGAATCATAAGGGTTTCGTCGGATAGACACTTTTTAAGGTTTGACATGTGGAAGACGGGATGAATGTTGCTAAGCTCTTGGGGTAATCGGAGTTTGTAAGCTACATGACCGATCCTAGCAAGGATCTCGAATGGTCCAATGTATCTCGGATTCAACTTTCCATGCTTTCCAAAGCGTAACATGCTCTTCCAGGGTTAGACCTTCAATAGAACGCGGTCACCAACCTGGAACTCTAAGGGTTTTTGTCTTCTGTCGGCGTAGCTCTTTTGTCTATCTCTAGAGGCTTTCAGTCGTTCTAGGATTTGCACGATCTTTTCGGTGGTTTCTCGAATGATTTCTGGGCCTGTGACTGCCAAAGTCTATAACACATGCTCTCCACATGTCTTCCAACGTCTGAATGGTCCTCTCACTCTGCCCGTCAATTTGCGGATGGTAAGCTGTGCTCATATCCAGCTTAGTTCCAAGAGCCTTCTGTAGTGACTGCCAAAATCTCAAGCTAAATCTGCTATCCCGATCAGAGATAATGGACACAGGAACACGATGCAGTCGAACTATCTCTTGGATGTAGGTTTGGGTCAGTCTCTCCATCTTGAATGTTTCTTTGATTGGCAAGAAGTGGGCAGACTTAGTCGGTCTATCGAAGATTACCTAAATAGTGTCATAGCCACTCAGAGTCTTGAGCAATTTGGTGATGAAGTCCATTGTAATTCGTTCCCATTTCCACTCAAGTATTTCAAGCTGTTAAAGTAGACCTGAGGGCTTTCGATATTCCGCCTTCACCTTGGCGCAAGTCAGGAACTTGCCCACGAAGGTAGCAATCTCTGCTTTCATGTTTGGCCATCAATAGAGCCTTTTAAGATCCAGATCTTATCCGAACCTGGGTGAACGGAATATCGTGTCCTGTGAGCTTCGCTCATGACAATCTCTCTGTAACCATCAAACTTTGGGGTCCAGATCCGATTCATAAAATAGTAGACTCCATCTCCCTTGATCTCTAAGTTCTTTTCCTTTCCCCTCAGAGTTTCATCTGACATGTTCTTTGGTTTCAAGGCTTCCAGTTAAGCCTACTTGATTTGGGCAGACAGATGTGAATGGACGGTTATTGTTAGTGCCTTCACTCTGCGTCTTGAGTACTCTTTCCGGCTAAGGGAATCTGCTACCACATTGGCATTGCCGGGATGATAGCGTATTTCACACTCATAATCATTGAGTAGCTCTACCCATCGTCTCTGCCTCATGTTCAACTCCTTTTGATAAAAATTGTGATGTAGGCTTTTGTGGTCGGTGAACACAGTACACTTGGTTCCATAGAGAAAATGTCTCCATATCTTTAATGCAAAGACCACTGCTCCCAACTCCAGGTCGTGAGTTGTATAATTGAGTTCGTGTGCCTTCAGTTTGTCACGATGCATAAGCAATAACTTTTCCTCGCTGCATGAGTACACAACCTAGGCCCTGATTGGATGCATCGCATTAGACAACGAATTCCTCTGTCCCTTCTGGCAAAGACAAGATAGGTGTGCTACATAAGGCCTGCTTCAATTTTTGGAACGCAGTGTCTTGCTTTTCTCCTCAACTAAAGGTTACACCTTTCTAAGTCAGGGTGGTTAGAGGCTTAGCAATTCTGGAGAAGTTATGGATAAACCTGCGATAGTAGCCAGCAAAACCCAAGAATTAACGGATTTTTGTGGGTGTCTTCGGTGCTGACCAATTCTCAATCGCCTTAAATTTTTAAGGGTCCACATGTATGCCTTCCTTGCTAACCACATAATCGAGGAAAGTTACCTTTCTGATCCAGAATTCACATTTGGAGAATTTTGTATATAGCTTCTCCGCTCTTAAGGTTTCAAGCGCTTGCCTCAAGTGTTGTCTATGATCTTCCTCACTCCAAGAATAGACAAGTATATCATCAATGAATACTATCACGAACTTGTCTAGGAAGGGGCGGCACACCCGATTCATTATATCCATGAATAGCACAGGTGCGTTGGTTAGACCAAAGGGAATCACCATAAACTCATAGTGACCATATCGACTCTGAAATGTTGTCTTAGGAATATCACCCTCACGGACTCGCAATTGATGGTACCCTAATCTCAGGTCTATCATTGAGAAGTAGCTGGCTCCTTGGAGTTGATCGAAGGGGTCGTGGATTCAGGGAAGAGGGTAGGGGTTCTTAATGGTGAGTTTGTTTAGTTCGCGATAATCTATGCACATCCGAAAGCATCCAGCCTTCTTTTTCACAAATAAGACTGGGGCTCCCCAGGGTGAGAAGCTTGGTCTTATGAATCCTTTGTTGAGCAGTTCATTGAGATGGCTGGATAACTCTTGCATTTCAATCGCCGCTAGACGGTAAGGAGATTTGGCTATAGGGTTAGCCCCGGGGATTATGTCGATTTGGAACTCGGCATGGCGTTCAGGAGGGGCTCCGAAAAGATCTTCGGGGAAGATATCAGGAAAGTTTTAGACTTCAGGGATGTTCTCGATATCTTTAACTTCCTGCTTTTCGTTAACGACATGGGCTAGGAACGCTTGACAATACTTTCACAGATACTTTTGCGCTTTGATGCATGGAATGATACGAGGGTATTTGCTGAGTTTATCGCCATAGATGATGAGGGCTTCGCCATTTGGCAGATTGAGGTGAATGGATTTCTCGAAACAAAGAATATCCGCACGAAGAAGACTTAACTAGTCCATGCCGATGATGACATCGAAGCTCTTAACGGAGACCAACATGAGATCGATGGGAAAGGAATGATCGTTCAGGGTAAGGGTACAACCTATGAATACGTCGTTAGTGCTCTCTTTCTTATTGTTAGCCATCTCGACGGTAAATATTTTGGTTAGAGGTTGGGATTTATGCTTGAGTAGGTGGTTAAATGCATGACTAACAAAACTTCTCTCTGCACCACTAGAAAAAAGAATACATGCATAAGAGTTGTTGAGGAGGAACGTACCCATAACTACGGTGGGATCAGCAACTGCCTCCTTCTGGCACATCACTAGCACTTTCCTTGTGTTGCCACCTTTTGTTGCTTTTGGGAAATTCATCTTGAAGTGACCGGTCTCACCACATCCATAACAGGCCTGGCTTACTCCAACTCTAAGAGCCTGACTAGTGAGTTGAACTTGTGTCTTGCAAAAAAGGGTTGTATGCCCCTTTTTGCCGCAGTTGGTTCCTTACATATCACGATACTCTCCGTGATGATGGAAGTTACACTTGTCGCACCTTGGGAGGGTTCCAAGATATCTACTAACAGGTGCTTGTGTTGCGGGGGCAGTAGTAGGAGTGGTAGCAGCATGAATTGCCACTAATTGTAGCTTCCTGGAGGGCTCCTGCGAAGATTTGCCCTTGCATTTGTTACAAAATTTTTTCTTCCCACCACTTTCCTTGGGTGGTTCGTGAGCACCTGGCATGGGATCCTGGTGATCCTCAGGGTTAATCAAAGTTTGCGTCAATCGTTTGGCACTATCAAACGTCAGCGGGTTAGCATCCAGGACATTTCCTTGAGTTGGGGGTGTCAATCCCCATATGAATCTTTCTACTTTCTTGCTCTCTGGGGTGACCATCCCCAGGCAGAGAAGAGCAAGATCACTAAATCTATCAGTGTAAGCAGCAATGTCTGAGCCCTTCATCTTTAGGCTCCAGAGCTCCTGCTCCAACTTCTGCATTTCACCATGAGGGTAGTACTCAGCAAGCATCAGTTCTTTCAGATGCTCCCAACTCATGGCATTAGCCACCAGAAGAGTTAGGGATTTGACTTGGCCATTCCACTAAGTTAGCGCTCTGTCGATGAAGGTGCACACTACAAACTTCACCTTGCTGATTTGGGATAAGCACATATCTCAAAGATGGATTATGTATTCTCAAATCATCGAGTCAGAGCAATTACACCTCCGGTGCCATCAAAATACCGTGGCTTGGCATTAGTAAAATATTTGTATGTGCAATCCCATTTCTAACCATGATTGTCACTAAGATTGAATGTAGAGGCACCACTACCTGCCCCACTTGTACCGATGGCGTTGATTTGGGACATAGCAATAGCCATGGCGGCTTTCACAACTGCTTGGAAACCAGCTAGATCGTAATGAGGAGGTGGCGATGTCAGATCTATCGGGGGATTGTTGTTCTTCATATTGGGTCTCTTCTTCGAAGGCATCTTACTCTAAAATAATCAAGGAGAAGAGGATGTTAAGTCCCCTAAATTTTAGAGTTAGGTGATATGGAACAATATATATCTTAACCTGATAGATAAAGTGTTCTACTATGCGATATACAAAGAAAGGTTACCAATACAAGTAAATTATGGATAGAAAAGAAATAAGTAGCAACACTTGCAATGAATCTCTACACTGTGTTGGACTCTAGATAAAATACTCCTATAGTATTTTAAGTTGTGTGTTCTGATCTTTTGTTCTCTTTTGAATGGAGTGGGTAAGTTTTAGGCTTGTTGCAACACCATAGTCACTCCGAAACACATGTTGGTCGTGTCACAAATAAATATCGTTGATCAGGCTATATTTATTCCATACATGATTACATAACTATCCAGGTTTAACTGCAGTGTCCAACATCCACATACTTTTGTTTTGTTCTACTTGCGATATTGTTTCTGGTATGTATATATATACCTTGTATACTTCTTATAAAATACTTTTATTTTTAAAAGTATACTTTTAGTTCAGAGCACTTTGGCCCCTTAGCGTTTATAGTTGTATACCATGTAAGGTTCGATATACTTAGTTCACTATAAACAATAGCTCTGATACCAATCTGTCACACCCTTAAACCGAAACAGCATAAATGTTCGGGGGTGGAGGACGTCATGTATATTATCACAACAATTGCATCATAGTAATCAAAGTAAACACAATCATTACATTGAAAATATAACGTATTGACATCTTTTTGATACATAATTTGTATACATCAAAAGTATAGAAAAATATAAAAGACGAGACTCTATACGCCTCGTCTTCTCAAAAGTCTGCAGGATTACCTGTTTACTGATCTCTTGAGAATACAAGCGATTTTGAAAGAGTATCAGCATTAAGCTGATGAGTTCATAAGAATGTTTTTTTTAATGTAAACCTGTCATTGAATTTGTAAAAATATTTGTATGCTTCTCAAGAAAATCCGATATTTTCTAACGTATATGTTCGTTACCGTACTTTGGAGTAGTATATGAAAATGTTAGTTTGTATGACTTATCTAATAGAGTGGTGGAATTAATGGGTTAAGTGAGAAACACTTAACCCTAGTTTTCATTTTATGTGAAACCCTAATTTTGGGAATTCGATCGGGACCCGCACTTGAATTATTCACTAAACTTAATATATTAATTAATAATCATTTGGAATCAACCTAAACCAATATTGGACTTGATGGATTAAGTCCTTAATGGGTTAAGTGAGAAACACTTAACCCTAATCGTCATTTTATGTGAAACCATAATTTCACTTGGGTTTATTGTTGGGGCTTTCTATTAGGCCTTGATGATTGGGTTATTAATGGGCCATCCAAGATCAAGTAAATGGACTATAATAATTAATGGGCTTTAAGGTAAGGTCCATATGAGGATTTGGGCCCAATTTGGAAAATTGGGCCATAGTTTGAGCCTTTATGATTATGTGCTATTTGGCCATTAGAATATTGAATGTTGGACTGGACTAAATGGTTAGGCCTTATGGTAAGACCTTATAAAGGTTTGGGCCCAATTTGGAAAATTGGGCCATGTGTTGGCCTTTGACCCATAGTTGACTTTTGGGCCTTTGGATTGGTCCTTAGGCTTGGATCAAGCTAAGATTGGGGTAAAGCAGTCTTTTACCCCAAGCATGTACTTATGGTTATGTATTGGCACCCAATTATTAATTGGGTGTTGTTTTGATGTTGACAGTTCGGGAACCTGTCATCCAGCAGTTGGGGTTAGGTATGCGGGACTTCATCAGTGTGAGGTAAGTTACTTTCCAATAGAAGTGGATCTAAGGCACCAAGGCCGGCCCACTAGTAGTTGATTATAGTTGAGATGATTGTCTTTGTGATAATTGTCTGGTTTGCTACTACCTGGTATGTTTATGCGTTAGCATGATATGTTATATGTGATAGTGGTAGTAGGAGGGGAAAAGTCCCTAAGTTTGGTTATTAGGACCGAAGGGTAGGTCGGGAACCCTATATATGCCTGACAATATGATTATGTTATGATATGTGTGGTAGTAGTAATAGGGGTGAAATAGTCGTCGGAGTTCGGTTGTTAGGTTCGAAGGGTAGGTCAGCACCACAGAATGGCTTGACACGGGTAGGTCGGCACCCCAGAATAGGCGGATTGGGTAGGTTGGGCACCCCAGAATTGCCCGACAGTATGTATGCTATGTGATTGTATGGTATATGGTATGATGGGGGAACTCACTAAGCTTCGTGCTTACGGTTTTCAGTTTTGGTTTCGTACTTCTTTTTCAAAGGAAAGGAGTCGGCTCGATCGCAGCGCATCACACTATGGTTTTCCACACATGAGATCTTTGGGATTACACTCTAATATTGTTTTATGATAACATGTTTTGATTATTTCTACTTTGGTTTTGACATGACATGATATTATGGATATTTTATTATACTGTTGGTTTTATAATAACATATTTAAAAATAAAATTTTTGGCCTGTATTTTTGAGATGTTACAGTTGCGCAGGGTACGTCGCCTACGTCATGGATACCCAGGAGTAGAGTAAGGCGATAGTTGATGATGTACCGATAGTGCGAGAGTACCCGGATGTATTCCCGGAGGAAATACCTAGGGGACCTCCGGAGAGACAGGTTGAGTTTAGGATTGACTTGGTCCCTGGTGCGGCTCCGATAGCCAGGGCACCATGTCAGTTGGCTCCTCCCAGTATGCAAGAGTTGTCTACGTAGTTGTAAGAGCTGCTAGATAAGGGTTTTATCAGGCCGAGCATTTCACCATGGGGAGCCCCGATCCTGTTTGTGAAGAAGAAGAATGGGTCACATCGCATGTGCATAAAATACTGGGAGCTGAACAAGGTAACAGTGAAGAACCGTTACCCACTTCTGAGGATAGATGACTTGTTTGACAAGCTTCAGGGAGCATCTTGGTTCTCCAAGATTGATTTACGGTCATAGTATCACCGGATGCGAGTTATGGGGGATGATGTGCAAAAGATAGTTTTTAGGACTCGCTATGGTCATTATGAGTTTGTGGTGATGCTGTTTGGGCTCACCAATGCTCCATCCGCGTTCATGGACCTCATGAACCGCGTGTGTAGACCGATGCTGGATCGGTCTATAATAGTTTTCATTGACTATATCTTGGTTTACTCCAAGACTCAGTAGCAGCATGAGGAGCACCTGAGAGAGGTGCTGGAGACACTGAGGAGGGAGATACTTTTTATGAAGTTCTCAAATTATGAGTTCCAGTTGCACAAGGTGCAGTTGCTTGGGCATCTCATCAACCAGAAAGGTATTCTGGTCGATCCGGCCAAGATAGAGGTCGTGATGCAGTGGGAGATTCGGAGGTCTGCAACTGAGATTCAATGTTTCCTGAGTCTAGTAGGATATTACAGTAGATTTATTCAGGACTTCTCCAAGATTGTAGTTCCGTTGACCCGAATGACCAAAAAGTCGGTGGTTTTTCGCTGGGGACCTAAGCAGCAGGTAGCCTTTGAGATGCCCAGGCAGCGGTTGTGCAAGGCACTGATTCTCACTCTTCTAGGGGGAGTAGATGACTTGGTAGTCTACTATGCTTCTTTGATCACAGACATGGGAGCAGTGTTGATGCAGCGGGGTCATGTGATATCTTATGCCTAGAGACAGATGAAGCCTCACGAAGCTAACTATCCGACACACGATTTAGAGCTAGGGGCTATGGTATTCGCCCTCAAGATTTGGCGACACTACCTCTATAGGGTACGTTGTACCATTTACACAGAACACAAGAGTTTGAGGTACCTCGTGGATCATCCGAATCTGAACATGAGGCAGCGTCGGTGGTTAGATGTGGTAAAGGATTATGACTGTGAGATCCTTTACCACCCGAGCAAGGCCAATTTTCTGGCCGACGCTCTGAGCTGCAAGGCTGTAGCGGCTCCGATTAGAGATTTATGCTTGATAGTGATCATTCCATTGTTGGAGCATATTAGAGAGGCGCAGGTTGAGGGCTTGAAAGAAGAGCGCCAAAACTGTGAGAGGATTCTAGGTCGGGTGGCCTCGTTCGATTATGATAGCCTAGGATTGCTAACCCTGCATGGGATGGTCTTGGTTCTGTACTGGGGTGGAGTACGACAGGTTCTGATGGATGAGGCCCATAAGTCGAGGTTCTCCATCCATCCCGGGGTGACGAATATGTACCGAGATCTTCACCTTGATTACTGGTGGCCCTACATGAAGCGGGACGTAGCATGGTATGTGGAGAGGTGCTTGACCTGTAGGAAGTTCAAGGCCGAGCACCAGAGACCGCATGGCAAGATGCAACCGCTAGATATTTCCATGTGGAAGTGGGAGGATATCACCATGGATTTCATTACCAAACTTACCAGGGCCGCACATGGAGTAGATTCGATATGGGTCATCATGGATCGGTTGACCAAGAGTGCTCAATTTATCCCGATCTAGGAGACCATATCTCCCAAGAAGTTGGCTGAAATTTATGTGCGAGAGATAGTGGCACAGCATGGCGTGCCTGTCTTGGTGGTGTCAGACCGAGATGTCTGTTTCACTTCCAGATTTTGGAAGAGGTTTCACGAAGAGATGGGTACTCATCTCCACTTCAGCACTGCTTTCCACCCTCAGATAGACAAACGGAGTGAGAGGACAATATAGACTCTCGAGGACATGCTATGCGCATTCGTGTTAAATTTTGATGGCAGTTAGGATAAGCATCTTCCGTTAGCGGAGTTTTTGTATAACAACAGTTACCATGCCAGCATAGACCGACCTCCCTTTGAGATGCTCTACGGGAGGAAGTGTAGGACCCCAGTCCGTTGGGGTGAGGTCGGTCAGAGAGTTATGAGGAGTACTAAAGTAGTACTCAAGACTACTGTGAGGATTCAGCAGGTCCGGAGCAGGCTCCAGACTACTCAGAGTCGGCAGAAGAGCTACGCCGACGAGAGGCATTCAGACTTAGAGTTCCAGGTGGGCGACATGGTCCTCCTGAAGGTGTCACCCTGGAAGGGTATCATTCGGTTCCAGAAAATGGGGCAAGTTGGGCCCTAGGTACATTGGTCCGTTTAGGGTTTTGGCTTGGGTGGGTCAGGTTGATTACCGGTTAGACCTTCCAGCAGAGCTCAGCCAGATCCACAACACTCTCGACGTTTCGCAGTTGTGGAAGTGCTTAGTGGATGATTCAGCATTTGTACCCTTTGAGGATATTCAGGTTGATGATAGCCTGAATTACATCAAGCGACCTGTAGCTATCCTTGATTGGTTGTCGAAAGATTTGACGAATAAGAGAGTGGAGTTGGTAAAGGTGCATTGGCAGCACCACAAGGGTTCGGTGTGGACTTGGGAGCCCAAGGAAGAGATGAGGGAGCACTGCCTACAGTTGTTTTCAAATGTAGTAGACTTCGAGGAAGAAGTCTAAGACAAGTGGGGGAGAATTGTTACGCCTGGTTCCTGGTATGCACTTAATTAATTTATTTATTCATTTTGGAAGGGCTACTCGATGAGTTGGTGGCTTTAACTCATCGAGTAGAAGGCAGTATAAGTGTGGGTTTTAAGTGAGCTACTCAACGAGTCGCAGCCCTGACTCGACGAGTAGGACAGGCTGGATGAAACCCTAATCTTTAGGGTTTTCACCCTATTTAAGCATCATATTTGGCCTCCATCCCAACCTCCATCACATCTAAACCCTAATCTCAAAACCCTAATCAACCTTGAGTGATCTTGAGCTATTTCTTTCCATTTTGATTGTTATTTGTGTCTTTTGAAGCTTGTGGAAGAAGAAGAGGATAGAAGGCTCAAGATGGGAAGAAGTAGATCCAGGAACTACACTCTATTTGCTACATTTTCTAGTAATCAAGTCTCTAACTTGATCATCCTTCTCTTAGATCTATTTGTTTCCATTCTATGAAGGTTTTGGTTCATGAACCTTGGTCCTTGGGATTGGGACATCCCAAGTGACTTATATCTCAGATCTAGGGTCTAGGAAGGGTTCCATGGCATAAAGGTGCAAAATTTATGACCATGGAAGCCCCATGCAAGCTTGTATGCAAGAACATGGCCTTTTTAGCCCTAAAAGATCATGCATGAAAGGAAAGCTCGGAACTTTACGTGTCCAACAAATGATAAAAGCCTAGATCTAGTATATTGTGCTTTGGTTTTGGGTCTTATGGCTTGTGGACCAAGATTTATGTCTTAAAGGAGTTAGGGTTTGGGTTAAACCCATTAAGAAGGACTAAGGATGGGTAAAGTTGGAAACTTACCATTAAGAGTGTATTCCCAGTATATAGATGAAGTTTGGAGCATAGATCTGAATGGTAGGAGCTTAATCCTTTAGTATGGCTCAGTCAGACAGGGGAACTCGGTGAGTCTAGGGAAGGACTCGACGAGTTGAAGCGAGCTATCCTAATCATTATGACAGGAAGAACTCGACGAGTCTGTTAAGGGACTCGACGAGTTGACTTAGTTGACCATGTGTCTGAGTTGTTCATGAACTTGCCGAGTTGGGAGATGACTCGGCGAGTTGGGACTGACTGGGAGTTGACGTTGACTTTGAATTTGACCAGGATGTTGACCTTGACCAGGGGTAAAATGGTCATTTTACCATGAGAAGGAATATCTGATTTTGACTAAGTATTATTGTGATACTGATAGCCGGGGAGTTGTTGGAGCAGCTATAATATATTCCTTACCGTGAGTTTTTGCAAACAGCTTTGCGAGGTGAGTTTTCTCCTGTAGGAACGGGTCTAAGGCACCAAGGCTGGCCCGTTTAAGTTAGTAGTAGTTCCGGATTACGGTCTGATGCCTGGCGTGGCCCGATGTTGAGTTATATGTTTTTTTCCAGATCTCGATCCGATGATGGGGCGGTCCCGAGGAATTCTTGAATGTTTGTATGCTTGATGTCTTTGTGATCTCGAGGCAAGCTCGAGGAATCTCTAGTTAGTATGTATGATAGCATGTTTCTAGACTCCGATCCAATTTCGGGGCAATTCCTGAAAAATGTTAGTATGCCTCCGGATTTCGGTCCGATGCCAAGGTAAGCCCACAGAATGTCTTGTTAGTAGGATATGATATCATGTTACCGGATCTCGGTCCGATGCCGGGTGGGACCCGAGGAAGGTTTTCATGTTAGTATATGTGCTATATTATATGTTAGTTGATATGTTATTATGGATGCCGAGATCTACTCGATGTCGGCGGGGCCCGATGCCGAATAGAGTTCGATGTCGGGCGGGGCCCGATGTCGAAAAAGCCGATGCCGAGCTAGACTCGATGTAGCAGGGGCGGGGTCCAAAATATGTTATATGTTATGTGTATGGTATGTGATAGTTTGGGGGAGCTCACTAAACTTCGTGCTTATAGTTTACAGTTTGGTTTCAGGTACTTCAAGTAGCAAAAAGAATGGCTTGGGATGATCGCATGGCACACACCACATTTTTCTAGCTTGGGAGATTTACTCTGATATTTTATATTAGATTTTGATATGTTGAGAGATATTATGATATTTCGAGATACATGGTTTATGATTTTATACTATGGTGATGATATTTATGGTTTTAATAATTCAAATCACGGGGAAAGTCTTGGAAACCTAAGGGAGTGTTCATATAATGATTTCTCAAATGCTAAACCCAAACATTTCGATGGCACTGGAGGTGTCATTGCTCTGACATGTTGGTTCGAGAAAACCGAATCAGTGTTTGAAATATGTGCTTGTCCTGAAGCAAGCAAAGTAAAGCTTGCAACGTGCACCTTCTTAGACAGAGCCCTTTCCTGGTGGAACGGCTATGTCAAATCGTTATCTCTCCCAGTCGCCAATGCCATGGGTTGGGAATATTTAAAAGTTTTGATGCTGGCAGTATATTGTCCCATAGGTGAAATACAAATGTTAGAGCAGGAACTCTAGAGTCTGACGATGAAGGACTCCGATATTGCTGCGTATACTGCCAAATTTATTGACCTGACTTTACTGTGTCCCGGGATGGTCACCCTGGAGAGTAAAAAGGTGGAGAGGTATATTTGGGGATTAACTCCCCCGACTCAAGGAAACGTTATTGCCACCAATCCACTTACATGTAATAGTGCTAAGCGTTTGGCTTTGACACTTGTAGACCATGGAGTTCGTCAAGGCTCCATGCCAGTTGTTCCTGAAAAGCCAAAGAAGGAGGCAGCAAAAAGAATTTTTAGAATAAGCGAAAGGGAAAATTGTCACAGGAGCCCTCCAATAAACAACAAATTGTGGCAGTACACACTGCTATTGTTCCTGTTGTTGTTCCTACTTCTACACCTACCACTGTTTCTGCTACACCAGCAACCCCGAGTCGATATGTTGGAACTTTGCCAAAGTGCAATAAATGCAACTTCCATCACACGGGAGTTTTCAGCAAAATGCACTGTAAAAACTACAACAAGAAGGGGCATATTGCCCGCTTCTGTAAAGCACCAGCACAACCCATCTCTCAAGTCCTTGCTGCAGGAGTAAGCCAAGCTTGTTATGAGTGTGGCGAAATTGGGCACTTCAAGAGAAACTACCCAAAGACAAAGAATGCTGGTGGTGTAGGGAGAATCTTGGAAATTGGCCATGAAGAAGCGATGGCAGATCCTAACGTGGTTACCAGTACGTTTCTTCTCAACAATTCTTACGCATGCATTCTTTTCGATAGTGGTGAAGAGTAAAGCTTCGTGAGCCATAAATGCAACATCTACTAAAACAAAATCATCAATCATTAAAAGATACATTCACAGTAAAGATGGCAAACGGAAAGACCAAAAGCACAAATGACATATACATAAGATGCACACTTACTCTAAACAACCATTCATTTCAGATTAACCTTATACCAGTCTCAATTAAAAGCTTTGACATTATAATCGGCATGGATTGGTTAAGTCTTCATCGTGCTGGAAACTTATATTTTGAAAGAGCCATTCGTCTTAATCTGCCAGGTAACGAATCTCTCGTTATCTATGGCGACAAATCCGGTGCAAATCTTCAAATCATTTCTTGCGTCAAGGCCAAGAAGTATCTTCGCAAAGATTATTATGCCTTCTTAGCTCATGTGGTAGATAAGACATAAGAAATAAAAAGCATCAAGGACATCCCTGAAGTCTGTGATGCCATGATGTTTTCCCAGAAGATCTCTCAGGAGTTCCTCCTAAACGACAAGTCGAATTCTGAATCGACTTAGTTCCTAGAGCTACCCCCATAGCTAAATCTGTGTATCGTCTTACACCATCAGATATTCAGGCACTATCCATCCAATTAAATGAACTTCTCAGCAAAGGCTTCATCAAACCAAGCTTCTCACCCCGGGAAGCACCGGTCTTGCTCATGAAAAAGAAAGATGGATCGTTTCGAATGTGCATATGCTACCGCGAACTAGACAAGCTTAACGTTAAGAACCGGTACCCTCTACCACGGATAAACGACTTATTCGATCAACTTCAAGGGGCAAGTTTCTTCTCCAAGATTGACCTGAGATCAGGATACCATCAACTACGAGTCCAAGAAGCCGATATTCCTAAGACTGCTTTTAGAACTCGCTATGGTTACTACGAATTCATAGTGATGCCCTTTGGCCTAACAATTGCACCAACAATATTCATGGACTTGATGAATCGTGTGTGTTGACCTTACTTAGACCAGTTCATTATAGTTTTCATCGACAATATACTAGTCTATTCCCGAAGTAAAGAAGAACATAGTCAACATTTACGACAAGTCTTGGAAACCTTAAGAGCAGAGAAATTGTATGCGAAGTTCTCAAAGTGTGAATTTTGGATTCGAAATGTGGAATTCCTAGGTCATGTAGTCAACAAGGAAGGGATACATGTCGATCCCTCCAAGATAATAGCTATCGAAAACTGGGCGACCAACGAACCCCAATAGAGATTTGTCAATTTCTAGGTCTTGCTAGCTATTAAAGAAGGTTCATCCAAAACTTATCAAAGATCATGAAGCCACTCACCACCCTGAATCAGAAGGGTGTAACCTTCAATTGGAAGGAGAAACAAGAAACTGCTTTCCAGACACTAAAGCAATCCCTCTGCGGCGCACCGATCTTGTCCCTCCAGAAGGGATGGAAGATTTGGTTGTTTACTGTGATGCGTCCAAGCAAGGGTTAAGCTGTGTTCTTATGTAACGAGGAAAGGTCATATCCTATGCCTCGAGATAGCTTACGAACCACGAAGTCAATTATACCACACACAGCCTCAAACTGGGAGTAGTGGGTTTTGCTCTAAAGATCTGGAGGCATTACATGTACTGTACGAAATGCACAGTCTTTACAGATCACAAAAGCCTCTAGCACATATTCGATCAGAAGGAACTTAACAAGAGATAACGACGATGCGTGAAACTACTCAATGATTATGAATGTGAAATTCGTTATCATCTCGGTAATGCCAATGTAGTAGCAGATTCCCTTAGTCGTAAAGAGTACTCGGGACGCCGAGTAAAGTCTCTAACTATGACTATCCATTCCCACATGTCTACACAGATCAAGGAGGCTCAGCCGTAGGACTTAAAACATGAAAACGTGATAGGTGAAGCCCTAAGAGGAATGGAAAAGAACTTGGAAATTAAGGGTGGAAGAGTTCGTTATATCATGAATCAGATATGGACACCGAAGTTTGGTGGTTACAGAGATGTTGTCATGAATGAAGCCCATAAAACTCGATACTCTGTTCATCCAGGTTCAGACAATATGTATTTAGACCTCAAGAAACTCTATTGGGGGCCAAGCATTAATGCTGAGATTACTACCTATGTGGGCAAGTGTCTGACTTGCGCCAAACTCAAGGTAGAATATCAAAAGCCCCCAGGTTTACTACAACAACCAAAAATACCCGAGTAGAAGTGGGAGAGGATTACAATGGATTTCATATCCAAGTTACCCAGGAAAATGGGTGGTCATGACACCATTTGGGTAATCATCAACAGATTAACCAAATCCGCATACTTCCTGCCAATAAAAGAAACTGATAAAATGGAGAAGTTAACAAGAACGTACACTAAAGAGATAGTACGGTTGCATGGTGTACCAATATCTATTGTCTCTGACCGGGATAGTAGATTTACCTCACGATTTTGGAAATCACTACAAAATTCCTTAGGAACCAATCTTGAGATGAATGCGGCGTACTATCCTCAAACGGATGGGCAAAGTGAGAGAACCATACAAGTGCTTGAAGACAAGTTAAGGGCTTGAATGATAGATTTTGGTAAATCTTGGGATACCCATTTACCATTACTTGATTCTCCTACAACAATAGCTATCACACTAGCATCAAAGTTGCACCTTTCGAAGCTCTCTATGGCCATAAGTGCAGATCTCCTATGTGCTGGGCTGAAGTGGGGGATATGCAACTAGCCAAGAACCAAATACTCGACAGTAAACTAACTGGTCCCGATATCATTCGAGAAACCACATAAATGATTGTCCAAATCCGGGAACAATTAAAAGCTTCTTGAGACAGACAAAAGAGTTATGCGGACAAACGATGAAAACCCTTGGAATTCCGGGTTGGTGACTGTATCTTGTTAAAGATCTCACCCTGGAAAGGAATGATACGTTTCGGAAAACATGGAAAACCAAACCCGAGGTACATTGGACCATTTGAGATTCTTGCTACAATTACTCCAGTTGCTTATAAACTCAAACTACCGCATGAACTCAGTAACATTCATCCTATTTTTCACGTCTCTAATCTCAAGAAGTGTCTGTCTGATGAAATGCTTGTAATCCCACTCGACAAAATCCAGTTAAATGAGAGTCTACACTTCATAGAAGAATCAGTGGAGATCATGGATAGGGAAGTCAAAAGAACAAAACAAATTCGTATACCAATAGTGAAGGTTCGCTAGAATGCCAAGCGGGGACCTGAATTCACTTGGGAATGGGAAGATCAAATGAAACAAAGTATCCACATCTTTTCCCTAGTTCATGAGTACCACTTTAGAAACAATTTCGGGACGAAATTCTCTCTAACGGGGGGATAATGTAACAACCCATTGTTTCAGATCAATGTAAGTCTAAGCTACAATAGTATGCAAGTGATTTAACATCATAACATTTATATTGTAAGAATTTTCTATGCCTGGAGTGCTTGTTCATTTAACTTATATGTAAGTATATGGGGAAAACATGTTGAAGTAGGCAAGTTTAAGCTAGGTATTTAACTTAAAATCACACTAATTCAAATAAGGGCTTTTACATAACATAATTTATCATTATTTCTAACATAAATGTAGTTTACGGCCAAGAGAAGTTAATTCCAAAACAACACCGTGAACACCCTCTTCTAGAAACCCTTGCACCAAAATCAAACTATTCTAAAAGACCTATGGCCGTGAACTCTTTCCCATGTGACTTATTGTCCGTGAACCCTCTTATGGAACAAAGATCAAACCGTGAACCCCATTTAGAATGAAACACAAACCGCAAACACTTCCTTTAAGGAAGTGTATGACCGTAAACAACATATTGTGAATATATTGGTGTGATTTCCTTTCATTTTGGCCGTGAATATGTAACACCCAAAATTTTCAAAATCATTTCTCACAATTTAAAACATACTCTTATTCATAAAATAATATTAAACATACTGTATCCACTGTCATCATAGTAAAACATATCCCAGAATCATATAAACAAAAGCTCCATGAGTGTGTACAGATCATGCCGGCACCTTCCCGCGATCATCACTGGTACCTGAAACACATACACAAAACTCTGTAAGCATAAATGCTTAGTGAGTTCCCCAAAATACCACATAAACACATATCAGCCACTCAAGGCTGTAACTTTGATGACCCTCTGGTCGAGTATCTCTGTGGGACCCTCTTGGTCCCATAACTCTGTGGACCCACTGGTCCTAACTCTGTAAACACTGAATCATGCATATCACATATCCCATAGAAATCACAACACATAAATAGCATACAAGATGCACTGTCACATAGCTCTGATTACCACTCTAGGTAAAGTATAGTGAGAAGACTCACCTCGGGAATCTCAGTAAAATCTCGATATCAGAATACTGCCCTAGCCTTCGCAAATTGGATATTCTCCCATGCAAATCCCTAGAAGGGTAAAAGACCATTCTACCCCTCTACAAGCCCAAAGGCCCATTTGTTCACAAACCCTAAAAGTCAACCAAAAGTCAACTGTCTATTTTGACCAGACTCGCCGAGTGCATACGACGACTCGGCGAGTCCCATCGTCCCCACATACTCTTCCCTTTCTAAGCCTCACTCGACTCACTGAGTCACCCCTCAACTCACCGGGTCACCACTAGATTAAGACCCCGGGGTAACCCGGTCCGACTCGTCGAGTCTACATATGGACTCGACGGGTTTCCTCCATGGACTTGCTCAAACAACCTCTTAAGGTCAGATCTGCTTAGCCAAATCATAGATCTAACCCGTAAACACTCAAAAGTCACGTAAAGGTGCAACCTTTACGTGCATGCAACCCATATCAAGCCTCAAATGGAGAAATAACACTAGAAATGGCAACCTAGTCTCCAATTCCTTATTTGCTTGCAAAAAGCTGGAAGATAATGGCTCTAGGGACCTTTCATGGTCCATATCTGATGTTATTCATACCAAGGGGACCTCATACTCACTAGATCTCATAAAATTATGAGGGAAAAACCCTAAAACTATGAAATCCACCATATGAACGTGAAATGGAAAGAATTATACCTCCAAAGACAATATCTCAAGATGATTAGCTCCAATCCAAGCTCCCTTCACGTTCTAGATGGATCCTCTCTTCTTCCTCTAGCAAAATCACCCCAAAAAGAAGATTATAAGCCCTCTCTTGCACTCAAGCCTTCCTCACTCTCTCTCTAGGGTTTTTTTGGAACAAGGTGGCCACAAATGAAGTCCATAAGGGCTTTTAAATAGGCTCCAAACCCGGGGATTAGGGTTTTCCTAATCAGCACCAACTCGACGAGTCAGATCCCCGACTCGTCGAGTCCGCTCGCGAAATCGCGTCAATAGATCAGACTCTACTTGATGAGTTGAGGCATCAACTCGTTGAGTTCCTCAATAAAACAATAAATAAATAAACATACCTGAACTCAGGATGTTACAGAATACTTGCATATTGACCGTGAACACATCAAATATCTTCATAATCTTATCTAAAGTTAACTTCCCAATGTGATTACATCGTAAACCTCACATTCACCGCCTCATGAGTTTACTTCATATTTATGATACAAATGAATTCATTTGACTATCACAATAAGCTCATTTCACTCGTATGCTCTCAAAACACATATCAAAGTTCTGCGCATCTGCACACAGTTACCTAGAAACCTTCAAACTTTCATAAGAACTTCTTCACAATTTGTAAGTAATCTATACAATCTAGTGTGTATTATCATGTTAAATTATTAGTTAGCTAATTTATGGATATAATTATGTGTAAAATAAAATTAGGATACGGTTAATCACACTTATTCTATATCGGGGATCATCACAACCACATCGAATCTAACCAGAAATACGTACACGAGGTGAGCTCATACCCTACGTTTTCATGATTTTTCACTGTTTTAGGGGGGAATACAAGTGTAATACAAGAAATTCGTTTTAATATATAAATGTTTTCAATATTTATTAATTGATGTTGTTAATATATATATATATATATATATATATATATATATATATATATATATATATATATATATATATATATATATAGGAGTAGGATCAAATGAGAACACCAAAAAGGTTGAGAACGCGAGAACATTGTATATTCATTTGTGCTTCCATGTATTCATTTGTGGGGAAATGATAAATTTTTATGCCTTTCATATCAATTGAAGAGAAAAAGCATATTAATGTTGATTGTGCTTAAAAATCTATCATTTCTCCACAAATGAATACATAGAATCACAAATGAATATACTTGTTCTCGCGTTCTCAACCTTTTAGGTGTTCTCATTTGATCCTTTCCCTATATATATATATATATATATATATATATATATATATATATATATATATATATATATATATTATAATTACGATTCAACATGCTTATAATTGATAATTGACTCCATTTCATGTTCCTTGTTTGGTTGTGACCTTGGGATAGGATTATTTATTCGACTGTCTGTGTAATCAAAATTATATAAATATTACATTTATATAAGTATAAATTCATTTCTAAACCAATTAAACAAAAATATAATTTTTGCAAACTGTTTTAAAAGCATTTGGGAATAAATACCGAATTACATAGGATAACCGTATCACAGATTTTCAATTTAAACTTACAAAATTATTTACAATACAAAAGTTTTCATTTCAATAAAACACATACATATAAACTATAATGGGTATAGTTTATGGAACTTACATATTACTTTTCAAATATCAGATTTCAATAAGGAAAATAAGCGTACAAATTACAAGAAATACAGTTTGTGGATCATGTATACTACTTTACATATTCAGGATAACTTACGGATAACAGACCTATAAACTATATTCAATATAGTTTATGAGAAAAGCTTACAGTTTATCTATTACAAAGTAACTTTTCATTATTCTACACGTAACCGTCAATATAGCATTTATGAGACACACTTCAAGTACTTATCTAAGTACCAACCAAGTCCTGAAATTATAACCAAAGTCTCCTAGAGATAGAGCGTGACACTAGTGTATAGATCTATACGGGACTGACAATTCCGCACCAGAACTGCTTGCAATAGCTAGGTCGGCAAGCTTGTGGTGTATAGATCTATACGATACTGACAATCCCGCACCAGAGTTGCTTGCAATAGCTAGGTCGGCACGCCTATGGTGACAAATGGCATACCGATAGCAACACCTAAAGAACGTCGTGTTTAGGCCATCCTAGGTCATCAATCATGGTTATGATAACTCACAATTTAGTATTGAACTATACGATTAGTGTATGAATAAGTAAACAACTTCACATAGTTTTATTAAATAATAAAACTATAATACAATATTTTACAAGTACAACTGGTAAATCCGGATAGTTACAATTATACTATGTTCATATAAGTACAAACATAGAATACTATTCTAGTGTAGAGAAAACATACTTTTCATGGTTTTATGTGAATTAAAACTATGTTATACTATTTCAAAGTACAGTAACAATTACATATTTTGAGTACAACACATTACAACAAAAAAAAATATAAGATTTTTTAGAAAAATACACTTACATTTTAAAGGAACAAACAACAGATTTCAATTACAAACATGCTTATGAACTCACCAACTTAATTGTTTACACCTTTTCAAAACTACTTGTATTCTCAAGAAATCAGTATACAGGTACATCCACAGATTTTTGAGAAGACGGAGCTTCATTGACTCATGTCTTTTAACTTTTTGGTATCATGTATACAATGACTTGAACACATATGTAAAACTTATACTTTTTCAATACATGTTTGTTGTAATTTGATTACTATTATGCAGTTGTTGTGATATTGTACATGACATCATCCGCCCCTGAACGTTTCTGTCGTTCCGGTTTGGGGGTGTGACAGTTTATCAACATTCCAAAAAGATATTGTTGGCCTGCCTCGTACAATCTTTACTGAATCACATTGTACACTTTCTACATATAGCAACTACAACAGACATAAACAATATTTAAGTAAACACAATTTAATGAATTTGTACACCTATTTATTTATTGTGAATCATTTAAGATAATGCATAAGAAAAATGAATATTTTTATAAAAGCATTCGCATCAGATACTAAAAATTACGAAAAGAAATATAATTGGCCCAACATAGAATCTTTTTCTACTATATGGAATCCACGCACTTCTTGTAACCTTAAGGAAATAAAAAAAAATACACACCTATCGATGTCACTTAGATCCAGGTCTCTTGTAACCTTTGATAACATGGAAAGGTCACATGTTCCCATGCTCATTGACAAAGCTAGTTTATTACACAACATAATAAAGATGTTTACTTTAAAAAGTAAGTCAGCATATGTTGTTTGCATAGTAGCATGCCGAACTGCCCTTTGTCTAATATTATATTCACCATCGAATCGTTTCTTCCAAAAATGATCGTGTCATCTGTAACCTATCTATATGTCATCCAATTTATAGCAACATTCCCTAAATTTTGACCCAACAATTCATGGATTACCTCCCAATTTATCGGTATATCACTAAGAGGAAGCCTGAGTACCATTCTGTCTGTATCAAAATTCCTTACCGTATAATGCTCAAAAATTGATGCATACCCATCCACTTTCATATTTAACATATGCCCCAGATCAATAGAAGAACGATATGATTCATTGGCCTCGCTAAGGTTATGCATACAACTGTACATCACATTTGGTAATGTCCGTACTTGTATATACCTTGGTTCTTCTGCATTAGTATATAAAACTTTAGGCACTTTTTTTTCTTTCCCTACATTTCCTTCATTATTCTTTCTCCTCTTTTGTACAGCTTCTTTTTTACTTACTTTCTTCACACATTTTTCATCTTCAGATTTGAAAAATACCATGCATCCTCTTTTTCCTAATAACCATAAGTTGAGTATCTTTAAAATCCGAGTACTCGTCGGCATCAAACTTCTTAACCTTCACTTTACTTTTCATATTATATTCTTCTGTTAATACATATGAAACAATATAAATGATTATAACGAAATACTGAACTAAACTTTAATAAATTAAATTTGAACTAATCATGACTTGAATCGGAGTTCAAAACAACAACTTCAAGCCCGTTTCTCTTACAATTGTCAATATGTTTTTTGGTTCTCAATTCATTTTCCCTCTGTATTTCATTTTCTGGTGTCTAGTGTACACTTTCATTCCAACCTGTCAATATATAAGTAATATGATCATAAAACAATATAATTGAAATATAATTTTCATGATATATTCATAATTTGTATATGCAAGGTAACATTGAATACAAGAATAAATATAGATTTTTTGATTAGTAATCATCATTATTACCTGCTTGTTTCTTTATTTTTTTTCTTAGATGTTGAATCTTTCTTTTACATTTGTCTTTTAATTAGAGGTTGTTATGTTTCGTCTCCTTGATGGTCTTCAACTTCCATATCAATAAGCACCGAATTTGATTCTTCATTAATGAATTTGCTAAATGTCATCTTTAGTAATATCTTCTCGCTTTTCTTTCTACCTAAACAACAATAAAATAAGATTTTCATTGATTAATCACAAATGTATGTAAGAATCAAAACTTAATAAAACAATATATCTAAGTTAGTTAAACCTAACTAACAATCATAACTTAATACACAATAAAAAGTAATTGTATAACAAAACATACTATAATCAATCATAAATACATATATGTCCTTTCATACTTATACACAATTAATCATAATTGACTTTATCAATCATACATGATTATACCAACATTATTTGTTCACATGTTTAATCAACATTAACCGTACTGGCTTATTCATCATTGATTGTAGCAATCATAGCTGAAATATTTAAAAAAATATATATTCGCATATATTTAAACAAACACTACAATGAATGATTGTTAAATTACATAGACCTACACAAAATACCAAAATACAAAATTACAGTAAATAGAAAGAAGTTATGATTATCAAGTTCGAATAGACAATCACAAACTAAAATGCCATAATGACTTGGTGCACAACAAATAAATACAAAAACCATAATTTTTGAGTTTTCATGAACATAAAACCCTTTCTTTGGGAACCATTTAAAATTTCATCTACATTCATAAACGATTTTCCAAATTTATACTTCCTAACAGAGGCTAGAACAAGAAAAAACAAAACCCTAATTTTAGGGTTTTCACAATTGTGGTAAAATGAAAGAAAAAGAACTTAAAAAGCTATCAATGTACTACATTTACACTTAAACCCCATTCAAAATCGTAACAAACTTACTTCTTTATGTCATGTTCATCAGCGACGACATTCTATCATGTTCCATCCTTGACAGCATCCATAATCGACAATAGTACTTACGAAAGAACAAGATCAATCGACAATAGTATAAATGGTGATTGTTTAGATTTTTTTGCATTGCACATGAAGATATGATCGAATCGTCCCAAAGATACAAGATTAGATGTGCTTCCTATAAAATGGCAGTGGTTTCCTTTAATTATATCAATTACCCAATATTTTAAAAAAGAATGAAATCCTAAATTACTTGAATGCCTTTTACATGTTTTTTATTTAAAATTAATTAAAAATCATTTATTTTTATTTAAAATACCTTGTTAATAATATCCAAAGATTTTGAATTTTTAATGTACCAGATGTGTTCTTGCGTCCTCAATCATAAAGTGTTCTCATTTGATCATTTATATATATATATATATATATATATATATATATATATATATATATATATATATATATATATATATATAAGATTGATTGTGGGCCAATCATTTTATTTATTTAAAGAAAGTGAATAATACATATAATTAAATTATAGATAATTAAAAAATACCATCTAATTTCATTCTAAGGGTATTTTAGTAAATTAACATAAATTTAAAAAGGAAAATTGCAGATTTTAAGGAATAATTAATTCTCTAAACTTTAAAAATCTGGTTTTTTGGATAATAAATATATTAATTCGAACATTATAAAAGAATGTGTTTATGATTATCTTGAAAAAATATATTAAATTCTGACAGAATACTATAAACATATATTATAAAGATTAATAATTTTTAATGAATACGAATTTTATATGAAAAGAATTTTAATATCTTAAAATAAATAATTACATTAATTCTTAACAAATACAACTATGAACATACATAAATGATATTCATTGTGAAAGAATATTCATAATAATGGTTAACAATTATAAAACTGAGAATGATTAAAAATCAAATAAAAACATGGAAATCTACGTAAAACATTAATACATTCTGATAGAATATTGTTGCTAATAATTCTAAGAGACAAAAATGTTAATCCATTTTGAACGAATATTGTTGTCTTATTTTCCAATCTTCACCACGCTTCAAACCGAGTTTCCATTCTTCACGAAGCTTCTTTTTCTTTACTTGATGTTATTTCTTTAAGAATTTATAGCTTCATAAGAATTTATAGTCAAAATGCGTATTGTTGCTTTTATAATTATATAAAGCTGAAATTGGTCGATTGTTGAGTATCTTAAAATACACACAATGAGTAAAAATTTGAGATGCAAAGAAAGGAAAGTTGATGCATATAGACAAGTTATAGAAGTTTCTATTAGAGCATAATAAAAGGATATCATGGTAAGCCTGACCTCTTATTTTGACTGAGATAAAACCTACATTTAAGAAACTCATCTTAGGGACAAAATCGATGACCAAGTTTGTGGTGTATTTACCGATATGATTAAAGTTTTGTTATATAATTCAAAATCATAATTTTTTTACAAGAGAACCTTCTGTCAATCAACAATCACCCAAATATTGTTTACCAGAATGTTTCTCAAAAGCAACAAGTGTCAACTTATCTGAACATAAACAACAATAGTGTTACTGTTTAAAGTATGAAATCTTAATATTTTTCATATTACAGCCAAATAATATATGGAATCTTTGTGGCTTCAAATTTCAAACCATAAATAGACTAAGTAAAAATGTGTGTTTACTATGAAAGTTATATAATGAAGGGTTTTATTTTACTATAAAAAAATTGAATTTCTAAAGGAAAAATATGGAAAATAAATAAAACTAGAGAGAGAGAGGTGCGGCCAAAATCCAAAATGTGTCACTCTTGGCTTGACCTTGACCGCAGTACGAATTGTGTGGTGGGGGTGTTGTAGACAGCGGCTTACGTGGAAAACCGTGGATGCTAGCGCACCCACAACCTCAAATCTAAGTCTCCTAGCGGTTCCTATAAAACTTTGATATTATTCTTGCTGTATTGTCCTTCATGGTGCTCTTCCAATGATCATGGTGTGGTTATGAAGAATGGAGCTTAATTAATTCTTCTGCTAATGTGAATATTAATAGGTTTATGTGTTTTATATAGATGCTCAATGGTTTGTAATTTTTTTATCAACAAATTAATAGGTATCATGTAAATTGCAAAAGAAATGCTATTTGACACAGAAGTGAAAGCTAAATGTCTTGGAATCCAATCATAATTTAAAATTATCCCCAACGTTATCCTTAATCGCAAACATAAAGCCAACATCAAGACAATCTGCAATAAACAGCAAATATAAAGTCAACATTGAGATAATTTGACATTTTGAAACGATAATATTTTAGCTAAAGCACAAAGCTATTAGGATTTTATTAGTATAATTAATACAAGCAAAAAACATATGGATAATGAAGATTTTATACGAGCATATAGAATGTATGTGAAAAATCCTTTTTACAATTTGTACATTTTTATGTTATAGCATATTTTATTTAATTATAGTTTATCAAATTTTATTTATCATTTTAATTTATAATTTATTGTGTTGTTTTTATGCATGTTTATTGTTAGTGATTTTAGTGTCACCATGTCATTTTATCTAACTGGAATTAACATGTGAGCTAAGGGACTTCATAATTTGTATTCTAATATATGTCCGGGTTTGTGCGAAGTGCACGCATGTATAAGATCAAATTAGAAGTCAGTTCGATGACAAGTCGGGGGTCCTAGGGCAGCTCCCCTGGGTCCGGGGTTTCCAAAGGGGAAGCGCCCCTAGCGAGGTCCAAGGGCATAGCCCTTGGCTGGAGTCCCGTTGGGTTTGGAGCAACACCCCAAAACCTCTCCGAATTTTACATATGGACACTTAGTGGGAAATTAGATTTCTTGAGGGTGATTATGGTAAAACTAACGAAACTTGGTAACCCTAAATCCTCATTAAAATTTGGATTACCCTGACTTGCTTCTAAAGAAACTCATGATGGCCCAACCCTAATGAAACCGTAATCTCGTTTATTATATAAACGGTTCTTCCTTCTCATAATTGATACACGAATATTAGCTCTCGTTTTCTTCAAACTTTCACAGAATCTTTCTAACAATTTAGCTTATGATTTTTGTGCCTAGAATCGTAAGTGTCCACTTGGATAATCCTAGGCCGAATTTCTTATAACCCAGGCATAGGATAGAAATATCAATTCGGAAAGTTTTCTCACGATCCAAGTTGGTATCCAGATCTCCACTATAAACCTTACTTTTTCTATCAATTGAACTGATATTTCTGTTCCTGGAGATGGGTGACTCAATCCCCGAGATGACCACTATGTTTGCCAAATTGGAGAAGTTTTAAGGCGTCGACTTCAGGCGTTGGAAGAAGAAGATATACTTCATGCTAACTACTCTGAAAGCAACATATGCGATGACTACTCCAAGACTAGCAGAGCCTGAGGAAGGTGTTGCTGAGACAATTGAAGAGATAAGAATGAGACAGAAGTAGGACATCGATGACTACATCTGCAAAAAGGTCACATTCTGAACGGTATGTCTGATGCTTTATTTGATATCCATAGTGAAGCCTTATGTGCCAAGGAGTTGTGTGACACCCTTGAATTGAAATATATCACTAAGGATGCTTCTAGCAAGAAGTTTCTAGTCAGTGACTTTAACAATTAAAAGATGGACGATTCAAGGTTTGTAACTAAACAATACAACGAACTCCTTGGCATATACGGTCAGTTTAAATTGCATTGTATGAATATGGATGAATCCATTGTTGTGTCAACCATCATTGACAAACTGCCTCCATCCTAGAAAGACTTCAAACACAACTTGAAACATCAAAAAGACGAATTGTATTTGGTTCAACTTGCTAGTAACATTCATATTGAAGAATCTCTTCTTGCGAAGGAAAGTGAAAAATCTGAAAAATCCAAAGGAAAAGTTGAATCTGGACAGCCCTCAGTTCATATGGTTGAAAACAAACCTAGGAACCAGAACCACAAAGGACATGGAAAACGTAAGTAGGAAGATGTCCCAAATAATTCTAACAAAAACAGAAAGGGTTTGGTTTGTTGGAGGTGCAATCAAGTTGGGCATTGCAAGTGTGACTATCGTGTGAATTTAGGCAACAATAGTATTGGAAATAGTGGAGCCAATAGGAATGTGAAGGGGTCTTAGGCCCAAGTTAAAGGATGTCAGTTTTTTACTAACTTTGATAATTCTAATCAGAATTATGTTTACTATGTTTCATTCATTCTTGAATCCTTCTATATGCAGGATGATGATGTTGCTTGGTGGATCGACTCTAGGGCAATGAACCATGTAGGCGATGATAAACAGATGTTTGAAACATTAACTCCGGTTGGAGATGGGTCGGTGCTGAAAATGGGAGACGATTGTTTTATTCCTATTTGTAGTTTAGGTGTCGTATGTCTTGAATTTACTTCTGGAAAGACAATTAAGTTATTTTATGTTTTGTTTGTTCCCAAGACTGGAAAGAATCTTGTTAGTTCTAGTTGTTTGAATTCTGATGGTTTTAAACAAGTTATTGAGTCGGGTAAGTTTATTTTATCTGTGGGTGGAATGTTGGCTTTCGATATTTAAATAATAGAATGTTTCGTTTAAATATTGTTGACAAATTATTACCTGTTCAAAATTCTGCATTTGTATCTTCTACTTCTAATGTTGATAAATGTATGCTTTGGCATGTAAGATTAGGTCATGTCAACTTTAGAAGGATGCATGAGATGTCAAAAGATGGATTAATTCCATCCTTTGATATGACATCTGATAAATGTAAAACGTGCATACTTACAAAAGTAACAAAACAACCCTCTCCTAATATCACTAGAAATTCAGCTGTTTTGGAACTTGTACACAGTGACCTGTGTGATTTTCACTCCACTCCTCCTTTGGGAAATAAAAAGTATGTAGTCACTTTTATTGATGATTGCACTCGGTTTTGCTATATGTATTTGTTACATTCTAAGGATGAAGCCTTAGATAAATTCAAAATATACAAAACCAAGGTGGAATTACAATTGGGCATTCCGGTTAAATGTCTTAGGACTGATAGGAGTGAATATATGGATCCCATATACTTCCGATCAGTGGGTATCATTCATGAGACCACAACACCTTACACACCCCAACATAATAGTATTGTCGTACGCAAAAATCGAGATTTAAAGGAAATGGTAAAATCAATGTTGTCATACTCGGGATTGAGTGAAGGATTATGGGGATGGGCCATGTTAACGGCCTGCTATTTATTAAATAGGGTTCCAAATAAAAGAAAAAAACAGTCCCATATGAACTATGGTCCAAGAAAAAGCCGAATTTGAGTTATTTTCGGGTTTAGTGTAACGCCCGTAGATCCGGGCTAGTCAATTTAAAGACAATAGGGGTCGAAAATGACTTTTTAACAAAAGAGTATTTATGTAATGCCTCGATTCTTAGGAATTGTTTTAAATAAGATTTCTTGGGTTAAGCCCTAGTTTATGAGTTGGTTACGCTACTCGTCGAGTAGCAGCGGGGTGGGATCGCGAGTTAAGTGACCTACTCGACGAGTCCATATTGGGACTCGGCGAGTAGGAGCTGGCAAATGAAACCCTAAATCCCGGAGTTTTGCACCCTATTTAAAGGAACCTTAGCCTCCCTTAGGCCTCTTTACAGTTTTAGATAGTCCTTGAGAACCCTAATACATGTGTGTTTGCCCATTGTGTGTTTGAAGCTTGAAAAGAGGATCATTGGTGGGAGAAGGCTTGGAGAAGAAGGAGATTGGAGCAAGTAGAGTGTGGGAATCAACACTTATCTCAGTAATCACCTTCTAGAGGTACCCAAATCACCATTTTCCTTGTAGATCTCTTCTATTGGTTGAGTTTTAGGGTTTTTGTAGAATATTAAGTTGGTAAGATGAGCTATGGGCTAGATCTGAGGTTGTAACTTCAAATTTGGACCCTACTTGGATTCTAGAAGCATAAACTTATAGTTTTCGTCATGATTGAGGTCCCTCTTGAGCATGAAGCTCCATTAAGAACTTAAAATAGGCATTTAGAGCCTTTATAGCCGTGCATGCTCGTAAAGTTTGCAACTTTACATGATAAGCATGCCCTAGAAGCTTGGATCTGTGATTTGGAGCCACTGCATGGCTCAAAGCAAGTCTGTATGGAAAAAGGACTGAATGGACTCGACGAGTCGCAAGGTTGACTCGGCGAGTCACATGAAGATGGTCGTGAAATCGACGAGTTGGATGAACAACTCGGCGAGTTCGATGAATATTGCCATAGACTCGATGAGTTGAAGAACAACTCGGCAAGTTTGATGAGTTTTCACCAGGATATGTATGCATGTGTATCCGTCGATTTGCAAGGAGGACACTCGACGGGTAGCCTTAAAGTTTGATCAAGAATCGAAGGAACTCGATGAGTCACCCTGATGACTCGGCGAGTTGGAATGTGCTTCAAGGAACTCGGCGAGTAGCCGAGGGTACTCGGCGAGTTGAGGTCAACATGGACTGTTGACCTTGACTTAGGAATTTGAATTTGACCAGGGGTCAACTAGTGGGTTATGGAGTACCTTATAAGGTCAAGGACTTATGAGTATGTTGTACAATGATAATAGGTGGTAGAGCCTGTGTTAAGTGATCCGAGACTTGGAGTTTACCTTTCGAGTCGACATCTGCAATGTGAGTTATCCTCACTATATCGATAGGGTCTAAGGCACCAAGGCCGGCCCTTTAGTTGTTATCGTTATGGTATGCTACATGTGGATATGATCCGTTAGATCAGAATCAGGATAGACTATATGTTATGTTCTTATGATCCGTAGGGATTGCTATGTTAGTGACTTGCTAGGTTAGTGCTCTAGTTATGAGAGATTCCTATGCGTGGTAATCAGTGAGATAGGTATGTTCGATGTGTTGTATATGCCAGTAAATGTTCGTATGCGCACATGGTTATTTGCTTGTTGATTTGGGTTGAGGCGGTCCTGCTTTGTGCTGAAGGCCAACATACCCTATGAGCGGTCCGGGGAGACTGTAGGCCCACATGACGGTCCAGTCATGCCGAAGGCTCGGTGTAGATTCAGTAGGCTGTAGGCCCTGGAAGGGTGGTCCAGTCAGGCCAATGGCCCAGTATGCATGTTGTTGATTTGTGGTTACAGATGTGGTATTTCAGTGTGGTATTGGTATTTTGGGGGTAATTCACTAAGCCCTCAGGCTTACAGTTTGTAGTTTATTGTTTCAGGTACTTCAGGAGGAGGTCATGGCAAGGCAAAGGCGTGACCGTCCCGCTCCTCATCCTTATGATCTTGTTTTGGGACACTCTGATGGATATTGATAAAAATGTTTTGTAAACTGTTACTATCTGGTTTTATTTATACTTGAAAAGTTTAAATTTGGCTTAAAAATTTATGGGTGTTACAAGTTGGTATCAGAGCCTTGGTTTGAGTGAATTGGGGGAAACACACATGTGAACCTAGTCTCAAATCACGGAAATTTTCAAAATAAATTCTAAAATGGTTTTTAAAATGAAGGATAGAGGATGCATATGGTACGATCAGCCGGAGCCTGTAAGTGAACCCCAAAATACCATACAATTATTTGATATTTCGATATGTTAGAACAACATGCTAGTGCTAGGCTAGGGATCTTCAGGAATCGGATGGTAGATTTTCCTGATTATATGATGCCTATTAGCCTAGGGTTTCTTGTATATGGAATTGACATCATAACTGTAGATGTTTAGTGTATGCATCACGGTTGTGCATAATAAAGACCTTATAGCCTGAGAATGTTGATTCGGCCTTCGGGTAAGATTGGATATTTGAAAATCTATTGGGTCCAACGTTATGTGCAACTAACATGCACTAGCGCTACAAGGGATGATGGAAGTTTCATGGATGTGTGAGTCATGAGAAATGGTGAGACTAGATGCGAGATAGTTGATATTCCTCTAGAAGTGAGGGTTGAGCGCATTTCTATGCTGACAGTATTGTTAGGGCGTTGTGGTGATACTTGAGACAAATATGGGTAGGTATGGAAGGTAGTATGGGCTCGTACTACTGAAAGCATAGGACCCATACGCGTAGCAAGGAAATCACAACCCCTAGGGTTTGTGGGTTTTGGCCTCCCGATATTACGTTAGTTATCTGATGACTTGTATATACTCCAGTATGGTGGTGACGAGACGTGTTGCTTCTGGATCCAGATCAGGATCGGGGTCGCGAGACGGAGGGTTGGAGGTGCCGGTAGCACTTGAGCCCGTGGTACAGATAGGGACTGAGGATTTGGATGCCAGGATCCGGGAGATTATGCACGACGAGATTGTTGCGGAGTTCAGAGCACAGCTGCCAGAGATGTTTGGGTCGATTATGACCGTGATGGTTGAGTACTTTGATGAGCGATATGCAGCTCTAGCAGAGACAGCTGCCGCTACAGCCACTTCAGCTGTAACTGCAGCAGGGGTTGGAGGAGGAGGCAGCAGGGCTTTCCAGTACCAGGACTTCGATAATATGAAGCCCCCGACGTTTGATGGTATACATGATGTGATCAGGGCTATGAGCTGGTTATCTGACGTGGAGGGATGTTTCTTCACGTCTTCATGTCCTGCCGACCAGAAGGTCTGATGTGCCCTAAACCTGCTGAGGCTTGGGGCAAAGGACTGGTGGAGGTTGACGCCAAGGTCGTATACTGATGATCAGCGAGCTGCTGTTACTTGGGAGCAGCTTCGGGATATGTTCCTGATGTGTGTAAAATGCATTGGTTTTAATCCTACTTTTAAATTATAAATTTAGCACACAAAGGCAGTGAACCTGTCTTTTAGTGTTATAGTTGGATAAGTAGAGTGTCGAACTCAGGGAAAGGAAATTAAACTAATAACTAATTTAAACTAAGCAATTAATAAAAGTAATGGTTTTTCTCTAGTTTTACAAGACTAGAAACTTAAACACACCACCTAACAAGTGATCAACTAAAAACTAAAACAAGTAAAAATTCACCAAATTTGATAAAGAGTTTCTGTTTAGGTCCAACCAATTCACTCCTATGGTTATTTGTATAATAATGTGATAACTTAATTGTTATTGGTTACTAACTATAGTGGTTAGATTCATGTTCACTAATACTAACCCTTAGACAATTAATCAATTCAAGCAGTGGCCAATTGTTTATACTAATTAATTCCCTAGTTCAATTATTTGGATTAAATAAGATTTGTAATTGGTTAATCAAGTGGGTGTTTCAATTAACCTCTTGTTTGTTGGTTTCTCAAACAAGCTTACACATTAATTTACCCATTCTCTTATTAATTCTAGCTTCATGTTCATTAGTCCTAGACATATGATAAAGTGGTCACATAAACATATGAGGTTAACAACTAAGAGATGTTCATGCAGCTTAATTGTCTTCCAATTAACAGAAAATAGTTATGGTTAATGCATAAGGTTCTTTAACAAACTTAATTTAATAAAATCACCAATAAACAATTAACAAAAGTAATAATTAAACCATAGGAGTAATTTGGTTCTTCCTAAAGAGAAACAATACGAATTTAGCTCATGATTACAGTGGAAACAAGCTCAAACACGAATTTAACTAAGCTAAACATGATTCTATTCTAAGATTAAGTGGAAAATATAACCTAATTCGCCTTGAGTCTTCAAAAGATCGAAGTTTAGGGTTCTTCAGGTTTTCTAAGGGTTCTTTAATCGCAGGGGAAACTCGGTGAGTAGGTGCGTGGACTCGCCGAGTTGGTGTGTAAAATCCGTGTATGGAAAGGATTCTTGACTTTTCTTCGGTAACATTCTCATGAACTCGCCGAGTTTGTGCGTGGACTCGCCGAGTAGGTGTGGATTTTTCCTTCTTCTTCATTTGTTGGTCTCTAATTGCTCCTCCTTATTCCTTTTTACTTCAAAACATGTCTTTTGAACTGAAAACACAATTAAAGCATTATTAAGTACCTTTTGTCCACATTATGCACATAATTAGCTAAAAATGAATAAAAATATATGCTACACATATGGCTAATAATGCAAATATCAGTTCCGCACCCACTACGTTCCACGTATTGAGCGGGAGCAGCTTGCTCAGAAGTTTTTGACATTGAGACATGATGGGGGAGTCTATGATCAAGATTACCTGTATGTTCATGGAGAGGGCTATGTTTTGCCCAGAGTTTGCTTCAGAGCAGTCTCAGATGACTCGTTATCTGAGTATGCTCAAGACTGATATTCGACAGTTTGTGTCTACACAGCGATGTGATACCCTCCTGGATCTTCAAGAAGCCGCGAGGCGGTGTGAGTTGGAGTTAGAGCTGCAGCTGAAGGTGCAGCATCAGGCACCGACACAGTCTCAGCCGGCGCCTAAGCGGTTTAAGACCGCTGATACTCGGGCTGGGAGCCAGCAGAGCCGCACTTGTGGAAAGTGTGGCGGGGGTCATTCGGGAGTCTGTCGAGCAGGAGGTGGGTGCCACAACTATGGCAAGGAGGGGCACTATGCCAGGGACTACCGTCAGTCCGCCCCTCCAACAGATATGAGGATTTGTTGCCATTTTCATAAGGTTGGTCATGCGAAGACCAATTTTCCGCAGCTCGCCGCCAAGTCGGTGCAGGGTCCCGCAGCAGCTACTGTGAGGATTGGAGATGGGAGGCCAATCAAGGTGGAGACTCCGAAGGCTCAGGGTCGTGTCTTACAGCTCACGGACGAGGTGGCCAAGGCGGCACCGGATGTGGTTGCTGGTACGTTTCTGTTTTCTGTCTCAGTTATTGTTTTGTGATATGCTTATTGGTTGTACCTGTGATTAGGTACGTTTTTAGTGAATTCTTTGCCAGCTCTGGTATTATTTGACTTGGGGGCGAGTCGGTCGTTCGTATCTTGGGTTTTCAGTAGAGGGTTTAGTGTGTCGGTAAAGGAGCTTGAGTGCCCGTTGCGAGTCTTGATCGCCACGAGCACGGGGTTTCTGCTTCTTCGGTCTATCGGGGATGCGAGTTGGAGATTTCCGGGGTGCCCTTCCCGATAGATTTGATTCCTATTCCCATCGGAGAAGTGTGCATGATCGTAGGGATGGATTGGCTCAGTCGATTTGGCGCCATGATCGATTGTGAGGGGAAGTGAGTAGTAGTTCGAACCCCAAGTGGGGGAGAACTGGTGGTATATGGCGAGGTCACAAGGATGGGATCAGGGTTTTGTTCGGCGGCCAGGGCCTGGCAGTATATCCATCATGGGTGTGCCGGTTATTTAGCGTACGTGGTGGATAAGCAGGATAGGGATCAACCCTCAGTTTCGGAGATCCCTGTAGTTAGAGAGTTTGCTGACGTGTTTCCGGAGGAGTTACCCGGAGTGCCTCCGGAGAGGCAGGTTGAGTTCAGGATTGATCTAGTGCCTGGTGCGGCCCCTATCGCTAAGGCGCAGTACCGAGTGGCACCACCAGAGATGCTGGAGTTGTCATCTCAGTTGCAGGAACTGCTAGGTAAGCAGTTTATTTGCCCGAGTAGTTCACCTTGGGAGCACCAATCCTTTCGTCGGGAAGAAGGACGGTTCGCACAGTATGTGCATTGACTATAGGGAGCTGAACAAGTTAACGGTGAAGAACCGTTATCCACTTCCGAGGATAGATGATCTTTTTGATCAACTGCAGGGTGCATCTTGGTTTTCCAAGATTGATTTGAGGTCACCAGGTCAGGGTGAGCGAGGAAGGCATAGAGAAGACCGCTTTTCGGACTCGTTATGGTCATTAAGAGTTCGTGGTGATGCCGTTTGGGATCACTAATGCACCAGTAGTGTTCATGGATTTGATGAACCGAGTCTGCAGACTGATGCTCGATCGCTCGGTTATTGTATTCATAGATGATATTTTGGTGTATTCCAAGGCCCGAGAGCAGCACAATGAGCATCTCAGGGAGCTGTTGGAGGTCCTACGGCGAGAACGGTTGTATGCCAAGTTCTCGAAGTGCGAGTTTTGGTTATGAGAGGTTCAGTTCCTTGGACATCTCGTTAATCAAGAGGGGATTTTGGTCGATCCGGTCAAGGTGGAGGCGGTTATGCAGTGGGAGACTCCGAGATCTCCCTCAGACATCAGGAGTTTCTTGGGCTTAGCAGGGTACTACCGGAGATTTATTCGAGATTTCTCCAAGATCGCAGTACCCCTCACTTGTCTCACGAGGAAGGGGTGGATTTCCGGTGGGGCCCTGAGTAGCAGAGGGCGTTTGAGACCCTCCGACAGTGTTTATGTGAGGTACCAGTGTTGACACTCCCCGAGGGAGTCGAGGACTTTGTAGTGTTTTGTGATGCGTCCATCACGGGTTTGGGGGCAGTCCTCATGCAGAGAGGTCGGGTGGTAGCCTATGCATCGCGGCAGCTGAAGCCGCATGAGACAAGATACCCTACGCACGATCTTGAGTTGGGAGCGGTGGTTTTCGCTCTCAAGATTTGGAGGCATTATTTGTACGGGGTCCGATGTACTATATATACGGATCAAGAGTTTGAGGCACATCATAGATCAGCCGAACCTGAATATGAGGCAGCACAGGTGGCTGGATGTGGTCAAGGACTATGATTGTGAGATCCTTTACCATCTTGGTAAAGCGAATGTGGTTGCGGATGCTTTGAGTCGCAAGTCAGCTGGGTCTTCTACCCCATCAAGGTGCATGAGGATAGCGGTGGACTCCCCGCTTGTGAGCTTGATTAGGGATGCTCAGGTTGAGGTTATGACACTGGAGAACTGGAAGTTGGAGAGAATTAAGGGAGAGAGCGCCCGGTTTGTTCAGGATAGTCGCGGGTTATTGAACCGATATGGTAGGGTATGGGTTCTGATGTTTGGAGGGGTTCGGCAAACAGTGATGGAAGAGGCTCATAAGTCTCATTTCTCTATTCATCCGAGGGCCACCAAGATGTATCGTGATTTAAGCTTGAGATATTGGTGGCCCGAAATGAAGCGAGAAATCGCTGGGTATGTTGAGAGGTGCTTGACCTGTAGGATGTCAAGGCCGAGCATCAGAGGCCGCATGGCAAGCTGCAGCCTCTGGAGATTCCCATGTGGAAATGGGAGCAGATCACGATGGATTTCATTACAAAGTTGTCGAGGACGGCGAAGGGGTTTGATGCTATTTGGGTCATCGTGGATCGGTTGACCAAGAGTGCCCATTTCTTGGCCATATGAGAGAGTTCGCCGGCAGAGAAATTGGCCGACATGTATGTCAGCGAGATTGTATCTCGCCATGGGGCTCCAGTTTCTATCGTTTCCAATCGGGATGTCAGGTTTACTTCCCGTTTTTGGCAGAAGTTCCATGAGGAACTGGGTATGCGACTGCATTTTAGTACAGCTTTCCATCCGTAGACAGATGGGCAGAGTGAGCGGACCATCCAGACCGTCGAGGATATGTTGAGGGCGTGCGTTATTGATTTTGGTGGGAGTTGGGATTCCAACCTACCGCTTGCAAATTTCGCCTACAACAACAACTATTATTCCAGTATTGGCGCCCCGCCTTTTGAGTTGTTGTATGGACGGAAGTGTAGACCCCAGTCAGCTGGGGTGAGATTGGGCACAGGGTAATGGGACGGACAGAGGTAGTTCTGCAGACTACCGAAAAGATACAACAGATTAGACAGCATTTGCAGACCGCTCAGAGTCGGCAGAAAAGTTATGTCGACCGATGCCAATCCGAACTGGAATTTCAGGTGGGTGACATGGTTCTCCTGAAGGTCTCACTCTAGAAGGGTGTGATTCGCTTCAGGAAGAGGGGAAAATTGGGTCCCCGCTACATTGGGTCGTTCAGGATTGTTGCCAGGGTTGGCAGGATGGATTATAGGCTAGAGCTTCTGGAGGAGCTTAGCCGGATCCACAACACATTCCATGTTTCGCAATTGTGAAAATGCATTATGGACCAGGACGCAGCGTATCGTTGGATGATATTCAGGTCGATGAGCACCTGAACTATGTGGAGAGGCATGTGGCTATTTTGCAAAGGAAGAAGAAGATTTTGCAGAACAAGGAAATACCTTTAGTAAAGGTACAGTAGGAACATCAGAGGGGATCCGAGTGGACATGGGAGCCGGAGGCGGAGATGCGCGAGCATTACCCGACATTGTTTATTCCAGCGGACTTCGAGGGCGAAGTCTAGTTCAAGTGGGGAAGAGTTGTAATGCCCTATTCTCAGGTATTGTTTTAAATAAGATTTCTTGGGTTAGGCCCTACTCGACGAGTTGGTTACCCTACTCGTCGAGTAGCAGCGGGGTGGGATCGCGAGTTAAGTGACCTACTCGATGAGTCCATATTGGGACTCGACGAGTAGGAGCTGGCAGATGAAACCCTAAATCCCGGAGTTTTGAACCCTATTTAAAGGAACCTTAGCCTCCATTGGGCCTCTTTACAGTTCTAGAGAGTCCTTGAGAACCCTAATACGTGTGTGTGCCCATTGTGTGTTTGAAGCTTGAAAAGAGCATCATTGGAGGGAGAAGGCTTAGAGGAGAAGGAGATTGGAGCAAGTAAAGTGTGGGAATCAACAGTTATCTCAGTAATCATCTTCTAGAGGTACCCAAATCGCCATTTTCCTTGTAGATCTCTTCTATTGGTTGAGTTTTAGGATTTTTGTGGAATATTAAGTTGGTAAGATGAGCTATGGGCTAGATCTGAGGTTGTAACTTTAGATTTGGACCCTCCTTGGATTCTAGAAGCAAAAAATTACAATTTTGGTCATGATTGAGGTCCCTCTTGAGCATGAAGCTCCATTAAGAACTTAAAATAAGCATTTAGAGCCTTTATAGTTGTGCATGCACGTAAAGTTTGCAACTTTACTTGATAAGCATGCCCTACAAGCTTGGATCTGCGATTTGGAGCCGACTGCATGGCTTAAAGCAAGTCTATATGGAAAAAGAACTGAATCGACTCGGCGAGTCACAAGGTTGACTCGGCGAGTCACATGAATATGGCCGTGAACTCGACGAGTTGGATGAACAACTCGGCGAGTCTGCTGAAGATTGCCATAGACTCGATGAGTTGAAGAACAACTCGGCAAGTTTGATGAGTTTTCACCAGGATATGTATGCATGTGTATCCGTCGATTTGCAAGGAGGACACTCAACGGGTAGCCTTAAATTTTGATCAAGAATCGAAGGAACTCGATGAGTCACCCCGATGACTCGGCGAGTTGGAATGTGTTTCAAGGAACTCGGCGAGTAGCCGAGGGTACTCGGTGAGTTGAGGTCAACATGGACTGTTGACCTTGACTTAGAAATTTGACTTTGACCAGGGGTCGACTAGTGGGTTATGGAGTACCTTATAAGGTCAAGGACTTGTGAGTATGTTGTACAATGATAATAGGTGGTAGAGCCTGTGTCAAGTGATCCGAGACTTGGAGTTTACCTTTCGAGTCGACATCTGCAATGTGAGTTATCCTCACTATATCGATAGGGTCTAAGGCACCAAGGCCGGCCCTTTAGTTGTTATCGTTATGGTATGCTACATGTGGATATGATCCGTTAGATCAGAATCAGGATAGACTATATGTTATGTTCTTATGATCCGTAGGGATTCCTATGTTAGTGACTTGCTAGGTCAGTGCTCTAGTTATGAGAGATTCCTATGCGTGGTAATCAGTGAGATAGATATGTTCGATGTTTTGTATATGCCAATAAATGTTTGTATGCGCGCATGGTTATTTGCTTGTTGATTTGGGTTGAGGCGGTCCTGCTTTGTGTTGAAGGCCAACATACCCTATGAGCGGTCCGTGGAGACTGTAGGCAAACGTGGCGGTCTCGTTATGCCAAAGGCTTGGTGTAGATTCAGTAGGCTGTAGGCCCTGGAAGGGCGGTCCAGTCAGGCAAATGGCCCAGTGTGCATGTTGTTGATTTGTGGTTACATATTTGGTATTTCAGTGTGGTATAGGTATTTTGGGGGTAATTCACTAAGCCCTCGGGCTTACAGTTTGTAGTTTATTGTTTCAGGTACTTCGGGAGGAGGTCATGGCAAGGCAAATGCGTGACCGTACCACTCCTCATCCGTATGATCTTGTTTTGGGACACTCTGATGGATATTGATAAAAATGTTTTGTAAACTGTTACTATCTGGTTTTATTTATACTTGAAAAGTTTAAATTTGGCGTAAAAATTTATGGGTGTTACAATTTAGAATAAATAATCTTAACCAATTTGTATAATATGTCTCAAGGGTTCCGTACATATAAAGAATGTCGAAATCCGAGTTACAACGAAGAAGTTATGGCTCGTCGAACTTTTACGGCAAAACCGACACGGCACCGGGGGACGTAAATAGTGAATTTTTGATAAAGGAATTTTTATCCTTAGTGGTCTAAACAAAAGTTGTAGTATACGTTAAACCGGGAACATACAAAAAAAGAACGCCCAAATTTGACTTTGTATGAGGAAGTTTTGAATTTTCTAAGATTTGGCATAGCAGTGCACGACCCGAAACTCGAATTTTAATTTGAGCGGTTTTTGTCCTACGTAACCTAAATGAGAGTTGAATATCTCATTAATAGGAACTCAACGATAAAAAGACAGACGAAAACGGAGTCCATATGTAGAAGTTATGAATTTTACGCGGACGTTTAATAGTATAATCACCTCCTATTATTAAATTTAAGATTGGTCGAGAATTAGCCAACAGAGTCTAAACGAAAGTTGTAGATCTTGTTTTTACCTACGCGTAGATAAAAAGAACGTCAAAAACGGAGCTTGTATGCGAAAGTTACGGGACTTCGAAGTCGCCAGGGTGCTGTGCGAAATCGGGTGACGTGGCTGAATATGGGCCAAGGCTTTCTCCCCAAGGAAAGCAACCAGATGATGACACCTTTCCATGGACTCAATGAGTAGGAGCTCTAACTCAACGAGTAGAATAAGATTCCATCCTATAAATAGAGGTGTCGGGTTCCCTCTTTCTTCACAACTTCCCAATTTCACTTTCTCTCTCTACTTTCTCTCACTAAGCCCCTAACCCCCCCCCCCCTCCTAAGCCTAGGTAAACCCCCTAGCACCCGAAGGAATCCCCAAGGCTTCCGAAGCCCCGAGAAAAGAGCCTTTCTGCTATGGAACGCTGCTCCAACGAAGCCCGATTTTCAAGAAAACCCGTTGTAAGTGAGCTACGTCTAACCTATCTTTAGTATAACTTATATTTCAATATAGTAATGTTATTAGGAACTTATAATGAGTATTTGGGCTATTATTATTAGTTATATAAGTTTTGTTATAATATCTTTTTAACTACTCGCGGTACGGGGAGTCTGGTTTAAAGGGCCGCATAGGGTTGTTGGATTTCAGAAGTGCTATATGCCAAAATGGTCCTGCCCTCCAGTGTTTTATGTAGGGACCCTGTCTGTATATAGTAGTTGAGCAATATTTTTTCATGCTAATATAATAGTAATAATAGCAAGACTATTAATTAGTCTTGGTGAATATTAAACTAAACTCTAGTGGTAATGATACTAGGTTCTGTCAAAGGAGTTGTTTAAAGTAGACGAAGTGTTGTCCGAGTACCGAGTCACCACCTTATCAGGTGAGTGCATAGTCCCTTTCATGAACATGATTTTAATACAAGTATTGATTGTAGTATTAAATATATGTTTATGTATGATATATTTGATGTTGCCTGAAATACATGTTAAAGAACATACTTGATTATATATGATGATTTAGGATAAAGAGTAAACCTAAATTAATTATGAGTAATATTGGGTAGTATCTTCTTACGAGTACGAGTGAGTTATACTTAGAGAATAGAACTTTAATATATGTCATTGATTCGGGAGCATGGATTAGACATAGTCATTATCCCTAGCCCGAGAGTATGGATTGGACATAGTCAAATATCATTAATCTGTTAGTATGGATTAAGACATAGTTGGTTGTCCTTAGTCCGGGAGTATCGACAAGACATAGTTATCTGTCATTAATCTGGGAGTATGGATTTAGATGTAGACACTTGTCCCTAATCCGAGGGTATGGAATGGGAACAATTATTGATCCGAGAACACGGAATAGATCTAGGAGTAAGAGGTAAAATTTAAGGTCCGAGAGTATGGATAGTTTCGTTGTGAGGATTAACGGGGTGGGGCAAGAGTTGATTATAAATATGGGGAAATTGTATCATTTTGTGAGTCCTAAATTGTATATATGATATAACATTGTGGTATTGAAAACCCTATGTACTCACCAGGTTTCCCAACCTGACCCACTCAGTTTATTTGTATCATAGGTGTCGATATGAAGTTACATTACACCAAGAGATTAAGGAGATATAAATCGCTAGTGATAATGAATATAAGTTCTGTTAATGCTTATGTTTCTGTATTGACGATGACATCCAAAATGTTTTAAAATGAATAAAATACATTTCTTTGGAAATGTTTTGATCACGTATTTATCATGATTTTCTGGGAACAAATTCCGCAACATTTTTATTAAAAGAGGTACTCTGATTTTTATAAAGCATAAACAAAATCGGTCTTTTATGGCCGTTAAAATGGGGATGTCACAGTTAGGGATGTCGGGCAGTTGTAAAACTCACCAAGCCCAAAAAGAAAAATTTAGGAGAACATGGAATCGATTGCATATTCATTGGATATGCTGAACATTCCAAGCCATAGAGGTTTTATGTAATAGAACCTAATGATTTGGTTTCAATTAACACTGTTATCGAATCACGAGATGCAATTTTTGATGAGATGTGTTTTTTCATCGATTCAAAGGCTTAAGGATCTGATTTTTGGTACTAATAAAGTGCAAATTTTAGAAAGTCAAGATGGTGGTAAAGTACAAGAACCACAAGAGCTTCGTAGAAGCAATAGAGGCTAAATTGCGAAAAATTTTGGATCCGACTTCCAAGTGTATTTGGTGGAAGGTTCAAGGGATGAAATTATTCTTGAATACTCTTATTGATATAGTATTGAAGATGATCCTAAGCCATATCAAGAGGCCATGGAGTCTCGTGATAGTGCCTTTTGGAAGGAAGCAAATGATGATGAAATGTCATCAATTCTTAAGAACAATATATGGGTGTTGTCTGATTTGCCTCCATGTTCTAAACCACTTGGTTGCAAATGGATTTTCAAAAAGAAAATGAATATTAATGGGACTATTGACAAGTTCAAATCCCGATTAGTCATTCAAGGTTTTAGATAAAAACTCGGTGTTGACTATTTTGATACGTATGCTCTGGTTGCATGTATTTCTACTATTATACTGTTGATTGCCTAGCAAGTATCCGCAATCTGATTATTCACCAAATGGATGTGAAAATAGCCTTTTTAAATGGTGATCTTGACATGGAATTCTACATGAAACAACCAGAAGGTTTCATTATTCCTAGTAAATATCATATGGTTTGTAAACTTGTCAAATCTTTATATGGGCTGAAACTAGCACCTAAACAATGGTATTAAAAATTTGATGAGGTTATTTTGTCTTCTGGTTTCAAGACAAACCAATGTGACAAATGTGTTTATAGTAGATTTGATGATGCTACTAGCGTTGGAGTGGTCATTTGTTTATATGTAGATGACATGTTGATTTTTGGTACTGACCAAAATCAAGTAGATGAAATAAAGAAAATGTTATCATCTAAGTTTTCCATGAAAGATGTAAGAGAGGCTGATGTAATTCTTGGAATAAGAATTAAAAGGATGAACAAAGGTTTGGTAATGACTCAAAGTCATTATATTGAGAAAATTCTCAAGCAATTTAATTTTACTGGCTGTTCTCTTGTGAGTACTCCTATGGATCCAAGTGTGAAACTAATGCCAAATAATGGTGTTCCCATTTCACTGTTGGAATACTCTAATGCTACTGGTAGTTTGATTTATGCCATGAAAAGTACCAGACCTGATATTACTTTTGCTGTAGGTAAATTGATCAGGTACACTAGTAACCCCAGTGTAACATCCCGACTCCCAGTTATTTATTTAAAGCTTTCATTTTCAAAATTTTGGACCTACTCGACGAGTTTGTTGCCCCAACTCGTCGTGTAGAAACTGATAAAGCCGCGTGGATTCTAGAATCTACTCGACGAGTTGGAGGACCCAACTCGACAAGTCGAGGTTGTGCATGAAAACCCTAATTTTTAGAGTTTTCACCCTATTTAAAGGACATTAAGTCCTTCCCCCCAGCCACCCTTACCACTTTCACGTCCAGAGAGCAAACCCTAAGCAAACTAAACCCTATTTGAGTGTGTGCGAGGCAAAAAGAGTGTGCTTGGTGCATTTCTTGAAGGAGGCTTAAAGATTTGGAGGCTTGGAACGGGAAGAATCTTGTAGATCCAACATCTACATCGTGTTGAAACTCATTTGGAGGTAAAAAGTCTTTACCTTGGCTTTCCTTCCATTAGATCTCTTCTTATACAAGTTTATGGGCATTTTAGTGCAAAATGGGGTTCATTCTCAGAGTGGAACTTGTCACAAGGATATGGCTTCAGATCTAGACTCCTCTAGAACCTCTTTGACAGAAATCCTCAAGCTTTATGAAGCTTTGGACCTTCTGCATGCCCTAAAACTCTTCCTAAGCTTAGTATGGATGATTTTAGGGTCATGAGATTCTTAGAACGCGACTCTATGAGGCACCAATGTTGACACTCCCTGAGGGAGTTGAGGATTTTGTAGTGTTTTGTGATGCATCAATCACCAAGTTAGGAGCTTTCCTTATGCAAAGGGGACGGGTTATAGCCTATGCATCACGGTAGTTGAAGCTGCACAAGAAGAGATAGCCGACTCATGATCTGGAGATAGGAGCGTTGGTATTCACTCTCAAGATTTGGAGACATTACCTCTATGGGGTCCGTTGTACCATATACACGGACCACAAGAGTCCGTGGCACATCATGGATCAACAGAACTTGAGCATGAGACAGCTCAAGTGGCTTGACATAGTCAAGGATTATGACTGCGAGATCCTTTACCATCATGGTAAAGCGGATGTGGTTGTGGATACTCTGAGCCGCAAGTCAGCTGGATCTTTTGCTCTGCTGCATTTATGAGGATATTTGTAGATTCTCCACTCGTGAGCTTGATTAGGGAAGCTCAGGCTGAGGGTATGCGACGGGAGAACCAGAAGCTTGAAAGGATCATGGGTGAAAACACCCGATTTGTGTAGGATAGCTGGGGATTGTTGACCCATTGCATTAGGGTCTGGGTTCTGACGTCTGGTGGGGTCAGACTGATTGTTCTGGAGGAGGCTCATATGTCTTGCTTCTCTATTCACCCGGGGGCCACCAAGATGTACCGGGATTTGCGATTGAGTTATTGATGGCTATGCATGAAGAGGGAGATCGCATGGTACATTGAGAGGTTGCTTGACCAGTCGGATGGTCAAGGCCGAGCATCAGAGGCCATATGGCTAGCTTAAGCCTATGGAGATTCCCATGTGGAAATAGGAGAAAATAACGATGGATTTCATCACCAAGCTATCGAGGAAGGCCCTGGCTTCGATGCTATTTGGGTCATCGTGGATCGATTAACCATGAGTGCCTGTTTTCTACTCATTTTAGAGAGCTCATCGGCCGAGAAGCTGGCCGATATTTATATCCACGAGATCATTGCTCGGAATGGGGTACCGGTCTCTATTGTCTCAGACAGGGATGTTCGATTCACCTCTCGTTTCTGGCAGAAGTTCCACGAGGAACTAGGCATGCGGCTGCATTTCAGTATAGCTTATCATCCACAGACAGATGGTCAGAGTGAGCAGACCATACAAAATCTTGAGGATATGCTGAGAGCATGCTTCATTGACTTCAGTAGGAGCTGGGACTCCTACCTACCCCTTGTAAAGTTCTCCTACAGTAACAACTTTCATTCCAGTATTGGTGCTCCACCTTATGAGCTGTTGTATGGACGGAGATGTCGCACCCTAGTCTGTTGGGGTGAGATTGGTCACAAGGTGATGGGACGGACAAAGCTAGTTTTGCAGACTACAGAGAGGAGTCAATAGATCAGACAGCGGCTGCAGTCTACTCAGAGTCAGCAGAAGAGTTACGTAGACAGACGCTGATCTGATTTGGATTTCCAGGTAGGCGACATGGTATTACTGAAGGGCTCACCCTAGAAGGGTGTGATTCGCTTCAAAAAGAAAGGGAAATTGGGTCCTCGATACATTATACCTTTTCGGGTTATTGCTAGGGTTGGCAAAGTGGTATATAGATTGGATCTCCTGGAGGAGCTCAGTCAGATTCACAACACTTTTCACGTCTCCTATTTACGGAAGTGCATACTTGATGAGGAGGCGGTAGTGTTATTAGATGATATTCAGGTCGATAAGCGCCTAAATTACGTGGAGAGGCCTACGGAAATACTAGATAGGAAAGTGAAGGTTCTAGGGAACAAAGAGGTACTATTCGTAAAGGTACAATGGGTGCACAGGCGGGGATCTGAGTGGAATTAGGAGCCGGAGGCGGAGATGTAGGAGCATTACCCGGATCTATTTGCGGCAGTGGACTTCTAGGACGAAGTCTAGTTCAAGTGGAGGAGAATTGTAACATCCCGACTCCCAGGTATTTATTTAAAGATTTCATATTTAAAATTTTGGACCTACTCAACAAGTTGGTTGCCCTAACTCGTCATGTAGAAACTGATAAAGCCGCATGGATTCTAGAATCTACTCGACGAGTTGGAGGACCCAACTCGACGAGTAAAGTATATGCATGAAAACCCTAATTTCTAGGATTTGCACCCTATTTAGAGCACCTTAAGTTCTTTCCCCCAGCCATCCTTGCCACTTTCACGTCTAGAGAGCAAACCTTAAGCGAAATAAACCCTATTTGAGTGTGTGTGTGTGTGTGTGTGGCTCTAAGAGTGTGTTTGGTATATTTCTTGAAGGAGGCTTGAAGATTTGGAGGATTGGAAGGGAAAGAAGCTTGTAGATCCAACATCTACATCATGTTGGCACTCATTTGGAGGTAAAAAGTCTTTACCTTGGCTTTCCATCCATTAGATATCTTCTTATACAAGTTTATGGGTATTTTAGTGCAAAACAGGGGTCATTCTCAAGTTGGAACTTGTCACAAGGACATAGATTCAGATCTAGACTCCTCTAGGCCCTCTTTGACAGAAAGCCTCAAGCTTTATGAAGCTTTGGCCCTTCTCCATGCCCTAAATCTCTTCCTAAACTTAGTATGGATGATTTTAGCATCATGACACCTTGCATGCACATAAAGTTAGCAACTTTACGTGGTAACTTCATCCTAGGAAGCCAAATATGGAGTTTGAAGCGATGAACTCGAACGGAATGAGATGAATGCAAAATGGTTGAAGGAACTCGACAAGTTGGATGAGGGTTTCCCGCTTTCTGGATTCTGCATGAACTCGGCGAGTTAGCAAGGTGACTCGATGAGTTGGATGAGGGTTTCCCACTTTCTAGATTCTACATGAACTCGGCGAGTTAGCAAGGTGACTCAACGAGTTGATTAGGGTTTTCTCGATATTCTGTATGTTGCATGGACCCGACGAGTTACTTGGTAACTCGATGAGTTGATTGGGGTTTTCATGACTTTCTGGGTTCTGAAGGAACTCGACGAGTCTATAAGCTACACTCGACGAGTTGAGTCAACATGGATTGTTGACCTTGATCGTTGACTTTGACTTTGATCAAGGGTTGACCAGTTTGACTTCTGAGGGTATTTTGGTAATTTGGGAATTTATAGAATTGTATCAATGGTGGTTTTAGGTGTTGGTGTTGGAGCCGTGTTTCGGGAGTTTGATATTTCAGTTCCGATCGACATTGTGAGGTGAGTTGTCCTCACTATACTAACAGGGTCGAAGGCACCAATGTCGGCCCTTTTCGGATTTGTATACGGGTTTATTGCATGTTGATATGCTTAGGGACCTATTAGGTCGGTATCCTAGTATATAGGATGATGTTATGTTAGTGACATGTTAGGTCGGTATCCTGGTATATAGGATGATGCTATGATTAGTGATCGATTAGATCCGTGTGACTGTTTATATATGCTAGCATTTGATATTTATGTGTTGATTATGTGATTGGGGATAGGTTGAGGCGGTCTCTGCTTTGTGTTCTGGGCTAACATACCCAGGGCGGCCCAGATAGACTGTAGACCCGGTAAGGTCGTACTACGCAGAAGGGAGGCCCGATGAGCGGTTCGGATAGGCTGAAGGCCTGCGAGGCAATCCAGACGTGCTGATAGCTCGAAGAGTGCTCCAGATAGGCTGATTGCCTTGCGACGCAGTCCAATTAGGCTAATGACTCAATATGCATGTTACTTGTTTGCTTTTATATGGCTATGTTTGTATGACGTTGGTATTTTGGGGTAACGCACTAAGCTTCGGGCTTACAGTTTTGGATTTTTTTTAGGTACTTTAGATGATCCCGGGAAGGCGAAGGCATGATTGTGCACCTCCTCACATTTTATGCTTTTGATTTCTAGGATACTCTAATATGAAACTATTTTGAAAACATTTTGTAATAAATAATGGTTTTTGAATGCTTGAAAAAGTTTTAAATTTTCATGAATTTTATGGATGTTACACCCAATGCTCAACATTGGCAAGCAGTAAATAGAGTGTTTAAGTATCTGAAGAGAACCATGAATAATGGTTTGAGTTACTTAGGGAGCCCTTTGGTTTTAGAAGGTCAATCGGATGCATGTTGGATAACCAACATGGAGTACCATTCCTCAACTTCTGGTGGGTTATTCTAACTTGGGAGAGGTTCCATTTCTTGGGATTCCAAGAAGCAATCTTGCATTACAAACTCGACAATGGAATCTGAGTTTGTTGTGCTAGCAGCTGCTGGTAAAGAAGTAGAGTGGCTAAGGAATTTAGTCTATGAGATTCCTTTGTGGTCTAAACAGATATCACCTATTTCTATCCTTTGTGATAGTGCTACCGTTTTGGCTAAAGCATATAGTCAGGTTTATAATGGCAAGTCTAGACACCTAGGTGTTAGACATATCATGATTAGAAAACTAATCATGAATGGTGTGATTTCGGTTGAGTGTGTGAAATCGCAACAAAATTTGGCAGATCACTTGACTAAAGGTCTGACAAGAGACTTAGAGCACAAGTCTGTAATCGGGATGGGATTAAAGTCCATTTAATTTTGTAATGATGAGTCACCCAATCCCATCCTAATATAATCTTAGGAGTTGAATTCAATGTTGAAACCTCATACTTATTGTCACACCCCAAAACCAAGAACGACGAAAACGTTCTGGGGGTAGGACGTCATGTTCAATATCACAACACAGAAATATAGTAAACAGGCAAACAACATCATCCATTGCATTAATAATGTATTTTAACACAAGTGTGTTTTGTACAGTTTATAGACACCAAAAATATGAATCAAAACAAAAGATGAGTCTTGTAAGTGCTCCATATTCTCAAAAGTTGGCATCGGTACCTGTCTACTGATGACCTGAGAATACAAGTTATTTTGAAAGAGTTTATCAGCATTAAAGCTGGTGAGTCCTTAAGTATTTTAGTGTCGTTGTTTTCCTGAAAATGATTGTAAGTATTGAGTGTGTAGGTTTGTAAAAAATGGTCGTAGTACTTGTTTGTAACCCTTAGAAACACCTATATTTTCTATTAAAAGTAGCCTTCTACCAAGGCATCAAGTGTTGCATGTTTGTTTATTGTAAAAGTGAGTATTTCTTCCAAATGTGACTATCATTTAATAAAATATAGTTCTTTCATTACTGTTTATGTGAGAATGTCACAAAGTAGATGTAATGGAAAAATAATGAAGTATTGTAGTATTATGATATAGTAATTTCTGTTGTACTTATTACCTTAACCAAATGTTAATTACGGTATAATGTGATATAATAGTAACCATAATAATTGACTAGGGGAAATCACGATGCTGTAATACGTCGAACAGTAATGACATTTGTCACCTGAAGATCTGCAGATCCCACTGTAGCTAGGAGTAAGGTGTAGGATTGTCTATACACAAATTCATGTTCTCCATCCAGGAGATTCTGGATACATATCGAGCCATGGCAGGTGGTGCCATGCCACGAAACAGTGGTTCATATTTATGTTATAGTATGTATGTATTGTGTGTATTAGTGTAGTGAATGTCCTCCCTGATTCTCATCATAGTATGTTCTTTAGTATAGTATTTAGTGTGTATGAATAGTGTGTAATAGTGTACGTTCTCTCTTTCTAGTGTGTAGTATGTTCAATTGTATAGTGTAGAGTATGTATGGTTTACAGTATGTATTGACTCATGTATGAACTGACTCTAGTCAGTTTATTATATGTTAGATCTAGGGTTTATGGCCTTGGATTATCAATTGCATGTTCATTAGACAAACTAGATCCAAAAGCTATTAGGGTTTGCATGTACACCATAGGATTGATGTATTGCTTAAAACCCATCAAGTAAATCCATTTGTATACTAGTTATTAATCACATGTGATTGATATAATAACTAGTATGATTCATGTTGTATCCCCCCCCCCCCATAAAAGCATTTAAAAACATTTAAAAGGTTAATTAAGGGGTATGAACTCACCTTTAGTGAGTGAGGCGACGGTATGATCGGTTTAGGAGGTTGAGTGTCAATTGTGGACTTGAGCCTAAATGAATCCTATAACCATATAATGACATATGTATGTATACAATTAGTGTTTGTAACAACTAATTATTTAATTAGGACCCCCCTTAGGGACTAGTAAACACTTATATTGAAGTGTTACAATCATATATGATTGTGTATAAGGGGTGTATGGCTATACAAGGGAGTGTATGGTCAAAGTACACCATATTGGTGTGTGTGCGGCCAGGATGTGCGGCCAGGGTGTGTGTGCGGCCGCACACTCCCTATGAAGTGTGTCAAAACTTATTTTAAGGCCTTAGTACTCATCTAGGAAGGTTTCTTACATCATGTTCTAGCCTTGTATGGAGTTTATTGCTATTTTAGGACCATAGAGGGGTGTGTATGGTTGCACAAGGTGTGTGCGGCCGTACACATGGTGTGTGCGGCCGTACACTCCTGAAGATCATGAGAAATGGCGTCTTTCCAATAGATCTTCAAATGTTCTTGGCATATAACAAGCTATGATAAATGTTTATACGATCCAGGGCTTAGAAGTATGGTTAAACTTCAAAAAGTTTAGTGTGTGTTCTTGGTGTTCTTGAAGATCTAACACCAAAAACGTGTTTTTCATGGATCAAAGTAGGGAAGAAGTCTAGTTAAGTTCAAGAATCAACAAATCAAAGGAAGGATTACTTACTTTTATGAAGATCAAGATGATGATTTGGATGGTACTTTATAGAAAACGTGTTCCAGCTTTGAAGGAGTGGGAAAAGTGTTCAAAATGACTAAGGATGGCATATATAGGCAAGAGTGTGTGGCTGGGATGGGTGTGCGGCCGCAAACACCTGTGTGTAGCCGTACACTCAAGTGTGCGGCCGCACACTCCATGTTTTGGAGTGTTTGGCCCGATTTTGCTTGATATGCATCGTGTTATCCCATTTTTAGGTTCTTACCTTAATTGTACTAGGTTTAGAACACTCAAATAGACCCCCAAACAGTGCTAAAAGCTAGCAAAACGAGTCTAACTTTGATTAAATTTGTCTCTTGTACAAGATAGAAATTTTGGGTTGTCACACTTATAGATTGGAACACATGAAGTATTCATCCCAGGTATGTGTTTGGTTCTACAAGTTAGTCAGGTTGAAGTTTAGCTTCTTAATAATTCCTTTGATAAATGTATGTGCAGATACATGGAAAGGAGTTACCTACGTGAGTGTGAAGTGTAGCCTCATTTCAAGAGGTTGTGGACTTGACCTTGATACGATCATGAGAATACTGGGACACTCGGCTTTATAATAGTGTCAAGTTGTATTTGGCTAGAAATTCAATAAACTAGTATGTATTTTCTTCCTTGTATTCAAATGGGTTGATGGGTTCAATTCTTAGAACACCCTGATTCTCGAGTATTTGCAAATGTATGATACTAAGTGGAAATTCAATCGTTTTGATATTTTCATTATGTACTAGTTTGGTTTGTTTGATAAGGTTATGTTTGTTCAAGGGTTACACTAAAATGGGAGGAGGATTGTTGGTGATTTTAGTGTCACCATGTCATTTTATGTAACTGGAATTAACATGTGAGCTAAGAGGCTTCATAATTTGTATTTTAATATATGTCTAGGATTGTGCGAAGTGTACACATTTATAAGTTCAAATTAGAAGTCGGTTCGACGACAAGTCGAGGGTTCGGGGGCAGAGCCAATGCGTCCAAGGTTTCCAAAGGGGCAGCGCCCCTTTGGCGGGGTCTAGGAGCAGTGCACCTAGCAAGGTCCAAGTGGTAGAGCCCTGGCTGGGGTCCCGCTGGGTTTGGGGTAGCGCCCCAAAACCTCTCTGAATTTTACATATAGGAACTTAGTGGGAAATTAGATTTCTTGAGGGTGATTATGGTAAAACTAACAAAACTCATTAGTTTTGGTAACCCAAAATCCTCATTAAAATCCGGATTACCTTGACTTGCTTCCAAAGAAACTCATGACGGTCCAACCCTATTGAAACCCTAATCTCGTTTATTATATAAACAATTCTTCCTTTTTAGAAGAGATACACGAATATTAGCTCTTGTTTTCTTCAAATTTTCTCAGAATCTTTCTAATAATTTGGCTTACGATTTCTGTGCCTAGAATCGTAAGTGTCCACTTGGGTTATCCTAGACTGAATTTCTTGTAACCCAGACATAGAGTAGAAATATCAGTTCAAAAAGTGTTCTCACGATCCAAGTTGGTATCCAGATTTCCACTACAAACCCTACTTTTTCTAACATTTATTACATTACCATCATGTTTAATTTGTCATATACCAATATCATTTCTATGATTTATTGTATTCTTTTCATTATACTCAAGTATATATTGCATCGTGCAAACCAACAATTTTATCAAATATTTGAACTTACGACACGTAAATTGGATATTCATAATTGTGTATATATTTATTTTAAAACAAAAGTATGAATTTACTAATAAAACTTTATCTTTGTAAATTAATATATGTATATTTTTTTGGCGTAAATTAGATGAATGGCCCCTATGGTTTAGGGTAATTTGCATGTTTGCTCCCTAACTTATTTTTTTTTAACTCGACATGTCCCTATTGTTTGTTTTTGTTACGCGCTTGGTCTCTGTCTTACTTAAAAAGACTATTTTGCCCTTGATTTTTTAATATATTTAAATATACACACCCTAACCCTACCCTACTTACTTTACCTTATCTACCTCACAATTTTTCATTATTTAAATAATAGTCTTTTTAGGTAAAACAAGGACTAAACGCGTAATAAAAACAAACATTAGAGATCAAACGCATAATAAAAACAAATAGTAGAGATCATCGAGTTAAAAAAATAAGTTAAAGAGCAAGCATGCAAATTACTCCAAACTATAGAAACCATTCGTGTAACTTACTCTAGTTTTTGCAAATATTTGATTAGGCATTAAGATTTGGAATTATGAATAGTATTTTTTTTCTCAATCGAGATTTTCACGAATTTAAAATTAACAAGTATATATCTTTGTACAAATAATTTATGAGCCCGAAAAAAACTGCCACATAATTACTAATAAAACCAAAAGCCATACAAATATCTTAAAGAGAACCACAACACAAATAGGATTTTTCCTCTTTGACTCTACTTGATTGAATCACATAACAATCACCATCTTTCTTGTTGTGGTCACATATGTTTTGGCCATTTTGTCGCACACTACAAATGCATTTGAACTTACCAAGTTTCCCTTTCTGCGTTTTGTTATATGATTTTTTTTTTTTTTGAAAAGGCAGGATTATATTAATAAAACAGCGCAAAGCTTTACAGAGTACAACAATAGAATTTCCAAAAAAACTCAAACAATAATCAAAGAACATAAAAAATGGAGTTTGGCCTACAACTATCAACTTTGCTATTAATAAAACAGCGCGTTTTGTTATATGATGGTTGTGAGTTTACGTATTTTGGGCTTAGTTATACACTCGAAGCCCAAATCTAGTTATTAAATTAGGTAATTAGTTTCACACTGAATTTCGAAATCACAATCATTTGGTCAACAACCTCGACAAGTAGCTATTAGCCAATTATTAAAGACAGCCGGTACGTTGTTTTCTCGGTTGGTATTTTCGAAAGTCAAAATTTCCATCCATCCATTTTTCCATATCATGGATGAGTGCATAATATTCAACTATTTTGTCTTCATAGAATTATTATTATTATTATTATTATTATTATTATTATTATTATTATTATTATTATTATTATTATTATTATTATCTTGAAGATGGTTATGAAGATATTTTTAGTAATTTATTCCAAGTAAAATATGACATTTGACAAAACACCGTGTTTATGAACGGTATTTAATAAAAATCAAATATCTAAACTGTTTACTAATCACAAATAGATAAATTAATGTTAAAAATACATTGTTACGAAAGTAAATATTTACTTTAGTTATTTAACTATTTATATTTGTGCAGTAAATATAATTTTTGTGATTATTCTAAAAAGAACCTACGTGACAAAGTTTTCAATACAATCTAATTTTTATTCAAAAACAGTTTTATTTTATTTTTATACATAAGAATATAATGTATATATGTATTTATAATATTGAATTGTTTTTAAAAAAAAATTTCTTATTATTTTACATTTTACAGCTACCTTATCGGTTGGTTCATTATTTATTATTTATAAGCTAATAAATATCTTTTTAGCCAGTTGTTAAATGTAATATAAATAAAAAAAAAACAATATAATTTTCATGAGAAAACTTGCAAAACTTAATTAGAGTGTGATTTGAATTGTGAGTTTATAAATAGGAATATTTACTCAAATTAGGATATTCAATTAGATATGTATATAACACCGACATAAAAATATTTTTCTATAGGACTTATTTAATGAAAAAGATTTGGATAACATCCACTTATATTATCAGCTTAAAATAATTTAATTTAAAATAGCTAAATAAATGTGGGGTCAACTTGAACAAAAAGCAAGACAAAAGGTTGGAAGCCTTTTACTTCAAGAGACAACTTTGTCTTTCCTAACGTTTCCCACCTCCAATGCGACAATAGGTCCTTGTTAAACTACTAACGTTTGGTACCACCTCGTCTCGTGACACACATCTTTGACTTTTATTTTATTTTGCCTTGTACACAATTTATCTATCTTCAAATTTATATATATTCAAAAAAATAAAAATAAAAACAAGCAAACGGTGTATAAAGATCAAACAAATAACGTGGTTGCTTTAAAAATACAAAAAAGAAAAGCGTATATAAAGACCATTGAAATAAATATATTTTTAGCGTGGTTTGAACACCTATTATATAATGGATATTCCCCATCATTAATGAATGACATTTAACACGTTGTTCATATATATTCAAGGAAAAAACGAGCAACCGATTTATAAAGATCAAACATATAACGTGGTTGCTTTAAAAATACAACACACACACACAAAATAATAATAAAAATAATAATAATAATAATAATAATAATAATAATAATAATAATAAATATTTCCGATTTTTTTTTGAAACTTGTTGGTATTTTAAAATTCTTTTATGCTACAAAAAACCGTAAAATTAATTGGTATTTTGAAATTGTTTTATGCTACAAAAAAAAATGAAAGTTATCTAAAATTTATATTTGAAATTGTTGATACGATTTGGAAGTTGTTCTAAAAATTTTGAAACTAAAAAGGACTTAATATATTGTAAAATGTGTTGGGGTACGAAGTCTTGACATAAAACTTGTTGGTGAAAAAAAATACTCTCATGTTGAAAGAAATTTCCATTGGTAAATGAAAGCTTTGTTGGAAACTGAAGGCTCTGTTTGGTGGCAGAAAACTATGGTGGTAAGAGATAGTTATGTTGGTGGCAGAAAGCTCTGTTGGTGAGAAAAACTTTGTTGGTGACATAAATATCGGTTGATGAGTGAAATCTATGTTTCGTGGCAGAAAGCTGTGTTGGTGAGAGAAAACTCTATTTGGTGGCAAAAAAACTAGGCAGGTGAGAGAAAGCTCTCTCAAGAAAGAGGAAATTGTTGCATGGTGTTTTGTGATTGACGATTTAGGGTATCCCATTTATGGGCTAATTATGGAAAGACATGATTTAGGGTTTCTCAGTGCTCTCCTATAAAGTGGCACACATCTCCATCATTATTTCTTGCTAGTTTTTGTGAGTGATTTCAAGAGAGCAATCATTATGACCGCACACCATTTGGAGTAGTTTGTAAGCAAGAGTGAATATTTCGTTTTGAGAGCTCAATTAAGGCGCAACATAAATGATTGTAATAGTTCCTAAAAGTTTGATAGAATCATCTCTCTCACACACACAGTCACACACACACATTCGCCAGTGCATGTAGGTCACTTTGACCAAACCACGTTAAATACTTTGTTCAATTTTGATTTTATTTTTCAGAAGTTCTATTCTGTAAGTTTCACTAAAGCTCGTTGTCTAAAGTGCTTAACTTGCTTTGTTGAATTTACCAACAAAATAAACATGAAGGCAATGTTTTTAAAAACCAATTTTTTAGTTGAACCGGTATGGCAACCGGTTTTCGGTTTAACCGGTTCTGTAACAACGGAAATTTTTAAAACAATTTTTCATTTCTTAAAAATATATTTCCATCCAAAATAAGTCATAAAGATCCAATGTATCATGTTATAATACAAATCATATAAATTCCAAGATCATAAATCCTCCATCAGTGTGTATAGATCACGCCGGCGTCTTCCCACGGTCCTCGCTGGTACCTGAAACACATATCACAACAACTGTAAGCATAATTGCTTAGTGAGTTCCCCAAAATACAACCTACGCACATACGCCTTTCCAGGCCCTGACCTTCCGGTCCATGTGTCTCAGGGGACTTCCGTCCCGACTAGGTAAACCTTCCGGTCCTACCCACGCCAACCTTACGGTCCACATTACAACGCCTTCCGGCCCATAACATATTCGCCTTCCGGCCCATAACATAATGCCTTCCGGCCCATATCAAGCATATCATACATGGCACATATAACGATTAACTTATCACACACAACATATATATCTCATACCATATCCGACCTTCTGGTCACACAGTCAAACCCTTCCCGGTATAGTATAGTGAGAAGACTCACCTCGTGGAAAGTCTAAGATCTTGTGTCCTCGCTAACACCGACCCCGAACGACGGCTCAACCTCGCCTAAACATAAAATATCATTTATTACACAAGGACTTCCACCACTTAGAACTTTACTCCTTATCATCATTCCTTAGAGGGTAAAAGACCATTTTACCCTTCCTTGACCTAAAGTCCTCAAGTTGACCAAAACCTTAAAAGTCAACAAAAGTCAAATCCTGAGAGTACGCGGGGCGTACGTCGCCAACTCCTCCCTGATAAGGGTCTCCACCCAGTACGCTGCGCGTACTGGAAGTTACGCCCAGCGTAACCCCCAGAATCAGCCACTCTCCATTTCTGGTCTTAATCGGTTAAGCCATTACTTCCACTTCTAGATCCGACTCTTCTAGTGTGTCTAAACCCATAAAGTCGAGACCTTTAAGCCTTGGCACGGCTGTAAAGGCTCCAACATCACATAACAACCCTTTATTCAAACTCAAGGACCTAGATCTCAGGCATGGTGCAAACCCCACGTCCAAGATGCAATTTTTATGAGTCTACAACCCCAATAGATCAGAAATATGAAGTATCTAAGCTTATGGAGGCCATTTGCACAAAAGTCTCCACCTTTGGGACTTAAACCCTAGAAAATGACCTTTTAAGCATACAACAAGAACCAAGTGACAAGATCCGAACTTTATACATGGAAATGAAGCTTTAGCCCTTGCAATGTTCAGATCTACACTTGAGCACCACTTCTAGCCTCTCCAACAAGCTCTTCTTCTCCTTTGCAACCTAGAAATGTCACCACCAAGCTTAGAATAGACACACAATGGCCTAAGAACGAGGGTACACTCTTTTTAGGGTTTCACTCTGAGGGATGGTGGCTGAGAAGACCAGCCACATGTTCCTTTTATAGCCCCATCAAAGGAATTTAGGGTTTGGGTCTGAATAAGTTACGTTGGGCGTAACCTTGGGTACGCCCCGCGTACCTGAGGGGAAACGCGTCCAAATGAGGCGCACGAGTACGCGCCGCGTACACCTTGTACGCCCAACGTACTCGCCTACCATGAAAACCCTAAATCATCAACTTAACCAAGATGTAAGGCCAAAAGAAGAATACCTGGATTTCGGGCTGTTACAATTCTCCCCCACTAGAATCAGACTTCGCCCACGAAGTCTCATACTGGGAACAACTCTGGATACTGATCCCGCATCTCAGACTCGGTCTCCCATGTCAGCTCGGACCCCTTCCGATGTTGCACTGCACTTGAACCAGGGGTATTTCCTTGTTCCTCAAAACCTTAACTTTCTGATCCCTGATCGCTACTGGTCTCTCCACATAGTTCAGGCCTGCATTCACCTGAATATCATCCAATGGCACCACTGCCGACTCGTCGGCAATACATTTCCTCAACTGCGAGACATGAAAGGTATCATGAATCTGCCCCAACTCAGCAGGTAGCTCCAACCGGTAGGCTACCCGGCCCACCCTAGCAATTACCCTGAAGGGTTCGATATACCGGGGTCCCAACTTGCCCCTTTTCCTGAATCGTATCACCCCTTTCCAGGGAGAGACCTTTAGGAGCACAAGGTTGCCAACCTGAAACTCGAGCTCGGACCGCCACCTTTCCGCATAACTCTTCTGGCGACTTTGCGCAGTCAACAACCTCTGCCTGACCTGCTGAATTTGCTCGGTCGTCTGGAGTACAATCTCCGTGCTACCCATCACCCTCTGCCCCACTTCTCCCCAACAGATGGGGGTGCGACACCTCCGACCATACAACAGCTCAAAGGGTGGCATACCAATGCTCGAATGATGGTTGTTGTTGTACGAAAACTCTGCTAAAGGCAGATAGGTGTCCCAGCTCCCTCCAAAATCCAAAACACATGCACGGAGCATATCCTCAAGCGTCTGAATCGTCTGCTCGCTCTGTCCGTCTGTCTGCGGGTGGTATGCGGTACTGAAATGCAGTCTCGTACCCAACTCCTCATGAAACTTCTTCGAAAACCTGGAAGTAAAACGCACATCACGATCAGAAACAATCGACATCGGAACCCCATGCCGCGATACCACCTCCCTCACATATAATTCCGCCAACTTCTCCGCAGAAGAGCTCTCGTTGATGGCTAGAAAATGAGCGCTCTTCGTCAATCTATCCATGATCACCCAAATCGCGTCGACTCCCCTCGCAGTCCGCGGCAATTTGGTGATAAAATCCATGGTAATCTATTCCCACTTCCATTCGGGAATCTCTAGTGGCTGCAACTTACCGTGCGGACGCTGGTGCTCGGCCTTAACCTGCCGACAAGTCAGGCATCTCTCAACAAACCATGCAACATCCCTTTTCATACAGGGCCACCAATACTCCTTCCTTAGGTCCAAATACATTTTCGTAGCCCCGGGATGAATCGAGAATTTCGATCGATGCGCTTCCTCCATCAAAATAGTACGCGTACCGCCCACAAACGGTACCCAAATCCGACCCTGAAAAGTCATAAGCCCTCGACCATCCGTAACGAATCCTGAAACCTGACCCACAACCCGCTCCCTCTTCTGGTGTTCTGGTTTCACAGCCTCAGCCTAAGCTCCTCGAATGGTATCTAAAATCGGGGTCATCATTGTCAACCTCATACAAATATCTCGGATCGGGGCGCTTTCCGCCCTACGGCTCAACGCGTCGGCTACCACATTAGCCTTACCCGGGTGGTACAGGATCTCACAATCGTAATCCTTCACCACATCCAACCATCTCCTCTGTCGCATATTCAGGTTTGGCTGATCCATCAAGTACTTCAGACTCTTGTGGTCCGTGTAGATGGTACACCGAACCCCATAAAGATAATGCCGCCAGATCTAGAGGGCAAACACCACAGCCCCCAATTTCCAGGTCGTGGGTGTGATATCTCGACTCATGAGGCTTCAACTGCCTCGAAGCATACGCTATCACATGCCCCCTCTTCATAAGCATCGCCCCTAAACCCGATATAGATGCATCACAGTACACCACAAAATCCTCCATCCCTTCCGGGAGTGCAAGCACCGGGGCCTCGCACAATTTATGACGAAGGGTCTCGAATGAGGACTGCTGCTCCGATCCCTACGAAAATGCAACACCCTTTCGGGTCATCCTAGTAAGTGGCACGGCGATCTTGGAGAAATCCTTGATAAACTTGCGATAATATCCAGCCAAACCCATAAAAGCTCCTGATCTCTGTGGGCGATCTCGGCACTTCCCATCTCATCACCGCCTCTATCTTGGCCGGATCGACCAAAATCCCTTTCTGGTTAACGAGGTGCCCTAAGAACTGGACCTCTCGTAACCAGAAATCACACTTGGAGAATTTGGCATACAGCCTCTCCGACCTCAGAACTCCAAGAATCTCCCTCAAATGCTCCTCGTGCTGCTCCCTAGACCTCGAATATACTAGAATATCATCAATGAATACGATCACCGACCGATCCAACATCGACCTGCACACCCTGTTCATGAGATCCATGAACGCAGCTGGGGCATTGGTGAGCCCAAAAGGCATCACCACAAACTCATAATGCCCATAACGAGTTCTGAAAGCATTCTTCTGAATATCTTCATCCCGAACCCTCATCTGATGATAACCCGACCTCAAGTCTATCTTGGAGAACCAAGATGCCCCCCTGCAACTGATCGAACAGATCGTCGATCCTAGGTAACGGATACCGGTTCTTAACCGTCAACTTGTTCAACTCCCAGTAATCGATACACATCCGGTGTGAACCATCCTTTTTCTTGACGAACAAAATCGGCGCTCCCCAAGGTGAACTACTCGGTCGAATAAACCCCTTCCCCAACAGCTCCTGAAGCTGTGAGGATAACTCCTGCATTTCCGGTGGAGCGAGACGATAAGGCGCCTTGGCGATGGGCGCCGCTCCCGGAACCAAATCGATACGGAACTCCACTTGCCTTTCCGGAGGCACACCTGGTAACTCTTCAGGGAACACATCCGAAAACTCGCATACAACAGGAACGTCATCCACCGATTTGGGCCTTCCCATAGCCACTCGAGTATCCGTCACGTAGGCTATGAATCCATTGCAGCCCTGCTGCAAACTCTGCCTCGCCCTGGCAGCCGAACAAAACGACGACCCACACCGGGTCCCCTCGCCATACATCGTAAGCACTCCTCCACTAGGGTCTCGAATCGTCACCAACTGTCTCTCGCAGTCAATGACTGCTCCAAACTTACTCAACCAGTCCATGCCCACGATAACGTAGACATCCCCCATCACTATAGGAACCAAGTCTATAAGGAATTTGACACCAAAAATCTCGAGCACACATCCTCGAATCACGTCTGCGGCATATATCACTTTCTCATCAGCTATGGAAACCCTCAGAGGTCGACTCATCACTTCTCGATCAATACCGAGGTGCTGACTAAAAGCCAGAGATACGAAAGACCGACTCGCACCCGAGTCAAATAATACTAAAGCAGGTACAGAGTTCACAAGAAAAGTACCTACGCATATCATGAAATAAGTGTTGGGTTTTGAGCAATCTAACACTTCCTAAGTGTGCATGCAACCCTAATAAACCTTGGATCTATGTTTGTCTAAATACATGCAAAATAATAATTTCCAAGGTTCATAACCTATCTAACATGGCATGGGGTACTTTTAAACATAAAAGAATTAGATGAGATTACATACCTTTTGATGATGAGTTCAATTCCTAAGGAGTTTGAGGGCCAAGCACCAATAGTGTGAATGCCTCAAATGGAATCACAAATCACCACAAACTCTTGGAAAACTTTGAGAGAGAATACACACTTGTATTTTCGGCCACACACAAGCACACACACACTAGTTCACTAGTTACCCCTTAGGGGCCATTTCATGCAACATAAGCATGCTTATATAGTGTACATGATTAGGGTGAAACCCTAATAACCCATGACTTTTCCTTTCCAAGGATCCATGGGTTAAAAGCTCCATGGATCATCCATGGACTTCCATCCAAGCCTAGCCCATTAACAAATGAGTGTTAGCCCACACCATATAAAAACAATAGCCCATAATCTAATTAGTCTTTCTTTTAATCTCTAAATTAATTCATAATTAATTTAAGACTAAGACTAATTAAATAACATAACTTCATATTAATATATTATATCTTATAATATATTAATAAACATATGTGTATAACTCTCATAAAATTATCCATAAATAGTTCGGGTGAGATGCAACCCAAATGGACCATGTCGGGTCGGGTCAAGTATATACCAAATAAGTTATGGACTTAGACACCTTATCCAACAGACTCCCACTTGGATAAGTCTAATAACTATATTTGCGTATGTGACTTCAGGAACCAACCAACAATCGTAGCTCTCGAAAACTCCGTTGAACTATGAAGCGTCATTTTAGATAAGTGATCATATAATCCTCTGTTCTCATGATATCAGCCGGACAAATACATGGAACAACGTCGTACTTATTATCCAGCAGTTTGTTTCCCGATTTCCGATTTGTTTGACAAAGAACTTAATTGAACACATCAATTTTAGTTCTGACCGGCCGGTACATAGGTCACAACAAAATCATCGAGGGGCCTAGATATCGCTTCTATTTCTAGAAGGAACAGATAAACTTCGACTCATATGCTTGTTCTACTACTTGTTGAATTGTACCCAAATGCACGTTTTATAACATCAAGTTACTGATGCGTTTACGTGCAATCAATGCACAACCAACTCATAGGTAACAACTCATATCTCTAGGTTTGAAGATTTATATGATATTACCGTCTCACGGTCACTCGAGATAAATTCCATGAAGTGATACAAGTGAGCGTGGGTTTATTCCAATACTCATAACTTATGAGCACTCATGAATGTTGTAGCAACCATTGCTATGACTAAACCCATTTAGCCATCTACAAACTCGATTCATGATAGTCTTGATTCATACCTACTTCCAACATATGAACGACTGTGGAGTGTTTAAATAACTTAGTCATTCGGAAAGAATAACCTAGCTATTTTGGAAGTCAAAACATGCAAAGTGAAACACAATAATGATCGAATCCAATATGGTCTTAGAACCCTTTTGAATATAAATAGAACCACCTTTTATTTATCACCATATTGATTACACATTATTCATTGTATAATGTTTCAAACAATCAACTTAAGACTTGAATAAAAAACAACAGTCGTCCCATGCTCCTAGCATGTACACTTTGTTTTTCTAAACAATAGTTATGCCATACTCCAAGTATGCACACTATGTTTGTCTATGATCCTTACATTGTGATGTAGATCAATTGAACATGATTCCAATGATACTCATTTCACAATCCCAAATCCTTATTGTAAATGTGAGAATCCCCGATTCCTATCATTTACCAAAAAAAAAACTGTTAGATTTTAAACTTTTATGCAATGTTCCTCTTGTAATGATTATGCACAAAGTCACCAAAACCTTGTCACCAGTCATTACAGAGTGTTCCAAAGAAGGTCAACTTCTATGGAACGGAAGTCTCATATTCAAAGTACATTGCTTTGAACATTCTTCTTGCATTAAGGTTTTCTAATCTTACATAGATTGAATAACTTCCACCTATGGAGACATTTCCATAGTCCCATTTTGACTATCACTTCCGAACAAGAGTTACTTCTTTTCAGAACAAGTCAATACGGTCCTTTCCGACAACTTACATCATACTTCCAACTGTCCCTGAGCAACCAATCTTTGGCGAACCTCAGATTTGTCCTCGACAATTGCTTAATCACTTTAGTCATATCCAGTTCTAGACTTTTCCCTTCTCAATGCCTTAAGCATTTGGAAAATTTAGAAAAGATGAATATTATAGCACATGCAATCGATCCTATATCCGAAGCATATGGGACACGATTCATGATGTTTGACATAAAGACATGATACTAGACCAGTCTTTTGCTACAATATTTTTTTTATTTGCCATGTTTTCAAAATTTAACTATGAAGAGGGATGCCGTAGTCATAATTGAATTTTGAGAACGCAATATATATAGTATTTCCTTAAGTCGAGCCATTTAGACATAAAATTCATATATATATATATATATATATATATATATATATATATATATATATATATATATATATATATATATATATATATATCCTTGACTAAAGATGATTAAAATCTCAATTTAAGCTTTTGGAATTGAAATGAAGTATAATTTCCTCTCCCTTAATTATAGCAAAACAACTTTTCAATCCCTGCAACTTCACGAATTGAAACTTTGTTTTCTATAATTAACATTGCTAACTTGCAACACTAAACGTAATAATCATGCTCCCACTAACATGATGATTATCAGCATAACACTTATGCTCCCACTAGCTCTGACATATTTCCAGAAATCTACTGGACTTCTGAAATTTAGATTCATACACCCTTTCTTAGATAGCTCACATGTGTGTCTAAACAATTTTCAGAACTATGAAAAGGGATGCCGTAATCATAGTCTCAATTGCTTAGGCATTTGCCATTTCTCACAAGTCCATGTTAGTGTGCCGGTTAACCACACGTGCTCCACTAACGACTTTTGAAAATGCAAATAACACAATTGATATCTACATAAAATCTACTTAGTGAAAGCGTTTCCTCACCATCATTTTCATGAATCGGAGAGAAACCTTATGAAACTTAGATTTTATAGTGTATGGGTTCCTATCCATGTGAATGTGTCAAAAACATAATCACAAGATAAGATTAGTGACAAATTCAGCCTTACATGGATTAAACTTGTTCAATCTTAGTTTCTTGTCACCTTGGTAGCACAAGGCCCACCAATGCTTCCAAGTTGAACTCTGATAACTTACATGAAAATTCAACTTATTTGAAGTAGGTACAGAAATAAGAATTATGTCAACACGATAGGTTGCAAACCTTAAGTCGTGTGCTAGTGATAAATTACAGGTTTTACTCTTGATTAAATCTTGAAACTCTTTCAGGATCTTTAAGGCTCCCACTATCCCCTTGAGATATAAGTTTCCCCAGTCAAGAACCATTCCTTGACAAAACAAATATTCAAGGGACAATGTGGATTCTTATCAAGACTAACACTTCACACAATTGGTCTTAGTTGGTCTTTGTCTCATCCAAGACATCACAACTTACCAATCTCAAATGTACAAGAGTAGAAAACATTTTACTCTTACATTTGACTAGTGTTAATAAATCTTCCTTTATGTCACTCAAAGTTACAATCTTGGAGTATGACTCTAAGAATTGTTTTGGAACGAAGTATGACTCATCTTCTTGATTTTAACCAATCCAACAATTCATGACCTTTCTTCTTAGCCATAACAATGCACTAAGACGTCCTTAGAGTATGAATTTGTGATATGGTTTCATAATCATTAAGATGATCATGAAATACGATACTAAAGTACTCTCCCATCCTTTCAGATTTGAGAAACTTTTATCTTTCTGCATAATTTGATTCTTCTCATTTGTTTTGTCATACATTGTAACCTTTCCAATGTTACAGAATTATACTTAACCTTATAAGTATAATCATATTTACTAATCTTTAGTAAATCATGACAAGTCAATCTTTGTGGTGGACCTTGACCAGCGCACACCCAGTGTACCTAATTCATTAGTCCTTCAAGTGACTCACATATACATGTAATCAAAGAATTAGTCTTAATTTTCAAAGATGAAAATTCTCATTCATCATACAATACAACTTGTATGATTCCAAGTTTCTATCCAATTGGAACTTGGGTGATGAAAAACTTTCGTCATTCGGTAAATTCAGACACTACCACAAATGAAGGAATCAAATCCACTTTCCAATATTGCTATTACTGGAAACATATAAGCAACAATTTTCCACAGATGCCATTGTAAGGATATTTTTAAAATAAATAAATAAAATTACTTTAAAACTTTGCGGAAAAACTTATCCTTACAATCCACATGAAAACCTTGTTGTTATCTATTCATAAGCAATATATTATAACTCTTAAGCAACAGCTCAAAATTCTGATTACCGAACCATGCGATCGAAACCCACCTTCGCAATCAGAATCAACATATACTTACTTTAAGCTTCCTATTTGATTCTTAAAACATCAGCATGTGATCCATTCACATTATGTAATAAGAATCTCCAAATAGAAACTTAATAGAGTTAGTCAGTGGACTTTACCCGAAGTAGAGTCAAACCTCTTGACTTGATCAACCTTATGACCTTTCAGGCGAATAGGGCAGCTTCACAACCAATGCCCCTTCCTTTGGCAACAAAACACATAGACCCTTTGTAATGGCACATGAGACTATCTTAGACTTAGCCTTTCTCTTTACCATTTGGTCAACCGAGTTGACTATGGCCGATCCCTTTCCATTGGGAAGAGAAATCTTTTTCTAGATATCCAATGCTACAATTGTCAATGTCCATTTAAGACTTGGGAAGTTGTTCTTTTAATCAAATTTGCTTTACTGGTGTTCCAAATCATTGCTGATTCCACAACACCAAGCAAATAGATAACATCATTAAGGGTCATATCATAGTCTGTCTCATAGTAGTCCCAAAGAGACTCACTATGTTACTAAGAAAGTGATTGAACATCCAACTTTCACGAGATTTTGACACCCAACTCTCCCGGCTTGTCAATATGTGACTCTATCTCCAAGATGTGAGCACACATAGACTATGCTTGCCAATAGGGATTGAGTGACTTTAAACTTTTCAAGAACTTGTGGGTGAGGGAGAATAATTGGAGGAGGTGGAGGAAGTGAAGCATGATGTTGAGGGACACCATCTTCAAGAGATTTGGGAAGATCATAGTTGTCTGAACCAGACATCTATAATGGGAGAAAATCAAGTTAGTTGATTCAAAGTCCTTAATATAACACCCAATATGAAATATTAAGGCTAGGACCCAACACAATATTTTATAATTTGGAAGAGGGATGCCGTAATCCAAGCTATAAAATATTTGAAGGTAGGCGAATGACGATTCACCAATTTCCACCATGAAAAACGAAATAATTTATTAGGTTTTAATTGGATTTGAAATTCCTAGATCTTTTGAGATTCATTGAACTTTTCAATGGCATGTTTCAATCTCGAGTGTGCCCTCTCAAATTTTGTGACTGGGATGCCGAGGATCACAAAACAAGGTGTGAATAACCATACCAATTCACTTGGTACCCTTAATATTATCACCCAATCAATGTGCCGGTTAACCACACACGCTCCATTGATATATGATAAAAATTAAGTCACCCTTCGTGATCCTTACTAGTCCAAGTTAGTGTGCCGGTTAACCACACACGCTCCACCAACGACTTGGTAAGGTACAAAGTGTGAATTCCATGGGCTAGCACCAAATTCACATTTTTCCTAAAGTAACTAAGATTGGGAATTAAATAAAAAAAATATTTAGTTACTTTATAATATTATCACCCAATTAAAGTTTGTTAAAGTGTGTGAAACTTTACAAATTCCAAAACTTGAGGGCAAGTTTTGAAACTATTCAAAACTAATTAATTCCATGATTTATGTGTTTAAAGTAGTTTTAATCCAAAAACTCTTCAAGTTCCATAACTTGAGGACAAGTTATGGAAGACTTTAAACTAATAAAAGAATTACTTTTCTTTATTTTATAACTTATGGAATTAATTAAGGTTACACTTTATTTATATATTTATTAATGAAGTGACTCTTGAACCTCCATAACATAAGGACAAGACTCTTCATCTTTTGTAACCATCCAAAACTTTTCATTTCATAACTTATGAATTAAAGGTTCATAAAAATGAAGACTCTTCATTTTATGTAACTTATGTGTTTTTAATGTGTGTTAAAGAAAAGTGACCTTTGGATATCCATAACTTGAGGACAAATTATGGACTCCATTAAAACACATAAATGATCAAGAATTAATTCTAAACAATTCAGCAAATAATTCCTATCATCTTCTAAATTCATAAGAACATGAACATGATCATCAAAATTTCAAGAATTATATGAACACTTAAAATCATGGAATTTTGATTATAACTTTGAAATTGGTCCACCATCATCATTACCACATCAAAAACAGGTTTTATGAGTCCAAAACAGTTTAAGGTAATGATTCTAGACCAATTCCAGCACCAAAACTCGAAGATATGCTGTCTGGGGGTCCAACTCGTCGAGTGCATGAACCAACTTGCCGAGTTGGATGAGTTTTGCCTTGGACTCGTCGAGTCCCTTCATGGACTCGGTGAGTCAGCTGTGTAGACATCATAAAATCTTCGATTTTCAGCAATTTGCATCAAGTATTCAAACAAGCAAGCCTAGGCTCTGATACCACTGTTGGGTTTTGAGCAATCTAACACTTCCTAAGTGTGCATGCAACCCTAATAAACCTTGGATCTATGTTTGTCTAAATACATGCAAAATAATAATTTTCCAAGGTTCATAACCTATCTAACATGGCATGGGGTACTTTTAAACATAAAAGAATTAGATGAGATTATATAACTTTTGATGATGAGTTCAATTCCTAAGGAGTTTGAGGGCCAAGCACCAATAGTGTGAATGCCTCAAATGGAATCACAAATCACCACAAACTCTTGGAAAACTTTGAGAGAGAATACACACTTGTATTTTCGGCCACATACAAGCACACACACACTAGTTCACTAGTTACCCCTTAGGGGCCATTTCATGCAACATAAGCATGCTTATATAGTGTACATGATTAGGGTGAAACCCTAATAACCCATGACTTTTCCTTTCCAAGGATCCATGGGTTAAAAGCTCCATGGATCATCCATGGACTTCCATCCAAGCCTAGCCCATTAACAAATGAGTGTTAGCCCACACCATATAAAAACAATAGCCCATAATCTAATTAGTCTTTCTTTTAATCTCTAAATTAATTCATAATTAATTTAAGACTAAGACTAATTAAATAACATAACTTCATATTAATATATTATAACTTATAATATATTAATAAACATATATGTATAACTCTCATAAAATTATCCATAAATAGTTCGGGTGAGATGCAACCCAAATGGACCATGCCGGGTCGGGTCAAGTATATACCAAATAAGTTATGGACTTAGACACCTTATCCAACAATAAGCACAACATCTCATAAAAGAAGAATAAATACATGAAAGAATACATACCAGCCACAACATCAGGCACCGCGCGGACCTCCTCCGCAGTCAACTGGAAAGCTCTCCCACGAGCCCTCGGGGCCTCGGCCTTCACTGGTCGAGTCTCAGTAGCCCTGGCAGCAGGTGCAGATCCATGGAGAAGCTGAGGGCACTCGGCCTTCCTATGGCCGGTCTGATTGCAATGAAAGCAAACCATAAACCCCTTGGGGCAATCCCTAGCAATGTGCCCCTCCTTGCCACACTTGTAGCAAGCACCTGATCGACATGTCCCCTCGTGACCCTTGCCACACTTTCCGCAAGTGCGGCCCTTCTGACCTCCCGTCCTCGAATCGGCGGACTTGGTCCGCTTGGCTGCCGGCTGGGACTAAGCCGGCCGTCGATCCACCCATTGAGACTCGGCCTCCTCCCTGGTCTGGGTCTCCAACTCGATCTCGCGCTTCCTGGCATTCGCCTAAAGCTCAGCAAAAGTCTGGTTTGATGAGTTCGATACAAACTCCCGGATATCCCTCCTCAGCACACCCAAATACCGACTTATCCGAGCCTGCTCCGTGGACACCTGCTCGGGGCAGAACATCTCCCTCTCATGAAACTTCCGACTGATCACCGTGGCAGAATCATTACCCTGCTTGAGGGATAAGAACTCCTGAACCAACCGTTCCCTCTCTACCGGGGGAACGTACTCGTCTCTGAACGTAGTGGTAAACCTCTCCCATGTCACAGCTGAAACCTCTGCCAGAGTGAAGTTCGCCGTCACGAACTTCCACCAATCCTTTGCTCCCAGGCGGAGCTGGTTCAAGGAGAACCGTACCCTCAGATGCTCCGGTCATGAACAAGTGTAGAAGCATCCCTCGATATCAGAAATCCATCTCATCGTAGCGATCGGATCCTGCGTCCCGTCAAACTCAGGTGGCTTCGTGTTGCTGAACTCCCGGAACAGCAACGAGTCACCTCCCTGTGGTCTGGCAGCGGCCATAGCTGCGGTAGTTGCAGCGGCTGCAGCCTCAGTCAACGCGGCGTACCGCTCATCAAATGTCTCCATCAAAGTGGTCTTAATAGACCCAAACATCTCCGGAATCACAGCCCGGATCGCTGCAGCCACCTCCTCATGAATCATCTGACGAATCTCCTCGTCACTCACACTGCTCGTACTGGGTCTGTGGCGTGGTCCGACCATGATGCCTCTGAAATACAACATAGAAATATCAGAGACTCTATCGAGCATAATCGCACTCGATAACGCAACCCTAATCAGTCTCCGATACCCAGGGATTCTTACTTGGGTTGCCCACTGACCCGGTGTCTTCGGTAGTACGGGCCCAATACTACCGACTACACCGCATCAACATTCACCCCAAGTCCTCCTCCTCAAACCCCGGATCCTGAGTACTCTATTCTTGCCATGCACTAGCTACCCACTCGCTTTCAAAGCACCTCAGAGCAACAGATTTCCCTAGACTAAGGCATCACAAATCAGGCCACTCTAGTCCTAATATGAATACCTATCCTTCTACCATGCGTATCATATCATATCATATTTCATAACACATATTGTAAGGGTATTTTGGGGATTTTTACCGTTCGGGCGCTGGCTGATCGTACACACTGCTTCATCCTTGGTTATCACAAAATCCTTTATAAAAATTTTATGCTTTTGTTTTTGAAAGATTTCCTCAAATCCTCGGTTTGAGTTCAGTTACGCCCGAAGGTGCACCCGAATCCCTTAAACCAAGGCTCTGATACCAACTTGTAACAACGGAAATTTTTAAAACAATTTTTCATTTCTTAAAAATATATTTCCATCCAAAATAAGTCATAAAGATCCAATGTATCATGTCATAATACAAATCATATAAATCCCAAGATCATAAATCCTCCATCAGTGTGTACAGATCACGCCGGCGCCTTCCCACGGTCCTCGCTGGTACCTGAAACACATATCACAACAACTGTAAGCATAATTGCTTAGTGAGTTCCCCAAAATACAACCTACGCACATATGCCTTTCCAGGCCCTGACCTTCCGGTCCATGTGTCTCAGGGGACTTCCGTCTCGACTAGGTAAACCTTCCGGTCCTACCCACGCCAACCTTACGGTCCACATTACAACGCCTTCCGGCCCATAACATATTCGCCTTCCGGCCCATAACATAATGCCTTCCGGCCCATATCAAGCATACAATACATGGCACATATAACGATTAACTTATCACACACAACACATATATCTCATACCATATCCGACCTTCTAGTCACACAGTCAAACCCTTCCCGGTATAGTATAGTGAGAAGACTCACCTCGTGGAAAGTCTAAGATCTCGTGTCCTCGCTAACACCGACCCCGAACGACGGCTCAACCTCGCCTAAACATAAAATATCATTTATTACACAAGGACTTCCACCACTTAGAACTTTACTCCTTATCATCATTCCTCAGAGGGTAAAAGACCATTTTACCCTTCCTTGACCTAAAGTCCTCAAGTTGACCAAAACCTTAAAAGTCAACAAAAGTCAAATCCTGAGAGTACGCGGGGCGTACGTCGCCAACCCCTCCCTGATCAGGGTCTCCACCCAGTACGCTGCGCGTACTGGAAGTTACGCCCAGCGTAACCCCCAGAATCAGCCACTCTCCATTTCTGGTCTTAATCGGTTAAGCCATTACTTCCACTTCTAGATCCGACTCTTCTAGTGTGTCTAAACCCATAAAGTCGAGACCTTTAAGCCTTGGCATGGCTGTAAAGGCTCCAACATCACATAACAACCCTTTATTCAAACTCAAGGACCTAGATCTCATGCATGGTGCAAACCCCACGTCCAAGATGCCATTTTTATGAGTCTACAACCCCAATAGATCAGAAATATGAAGTATCTAAGCTTATGGAGGCCATTTGCACAAAAGTCTCCACCTTTGGGACTTAAACCCCAGAAAATGACCTTTTAAGCATACAACATGAACCAAGTGACAAGATCCGAACTTTATACCTGGAAGTGAAGCTTTAGCCCTTGCAATGTTCAGATCTACACTTGAGCACCACTTCTAGCCTCTCCAACAAGCTCTTCTTCTCCTTTGCAACCTTGAAATGACACCACCAAGCTTAGAATACACACACAATGGCCTAAGAACGAGGGTACACTCTTTTTAGGGTTTCACTCTGAGGGATGGTGGCTGAGAAGACCAACCACATGTTCCTTTTATAGCCCCATCAAAGGAATTTAGGGTTTGGGTCTGAATAAGTTACGCCGGGCGTAACCTTAGGTACGCCCCGCGTACCTGAGGGGAAACGCGTCCAAATGAGGCGCGCGAGTACGCGCAGCGTACACCTTGTACGCCCAGCGTACTCGCCTACCATGAAAACCCTAAATCATCAACTTAACCAAGATGTAAGGCCAAAAGAAGAATACCTGGATTACGGGCTGTTACAGGTTCGACCGTCGGTTCAACTGGTTTCTATAATTTTGATATTTTTTTCTATTTTTTCCTAGACACACATAGACATCCATAAGTTTAAACATTAAAAATATACTTAAATACAAGCTGAAGATCAATCCAAATACATTAAAAACACTTAACTGTAAGTTTTACATCAATCCACGAACATCGAAAATAAATTAAGGTATAATAGGGAAACAAAATAAAAAATCTAGATGAATACAAACACAATAAAAAACTTTATAACATTTATCATGTGTTTTTATTCAAAAAATTCTAAATAGATGTGCAAAAAAGCCATAGTTTGTTGTGAAAATATTTCATTTCCATGTGTTTTTTTATTTTATTTAACCGGTTCGACCAGATTTTTGTAAAAATTGGCCGGTTTATTCCGGTTCAGAAATATACATAAAATCGGTGCTAGTTAAACCGCTCCATTCTCCGGTTCCAATCCAACTGGTTCAACTGGCCGGTTCAAACCGGTTTTTAAAACATTGTGTGAAGGGTAACGATTTATTTGTTTTGTAAAATATAACATTTGAACATTTAAAAAAAGTTTGATAGTCAATCATGATGGGTTATGGAAGTTACAAAAACAATGCTCTAAGCGGAAAAACATTTAACAATTAAAAGATTATGACACATGCAACCTAAGAAGGATCTATGTCTTTCACATAAAGGCAACATACTATGAACTATCAACTACAAAAATTTTTCTAACAAAATTTGAATTCACTAGTAAGAATGAATACCTTGATGGTTATTGAAGTAAACAACCAAGAATCCCTTTTGTTGATCTTTTGGAAACAAACACCACAAGCATCGTGCCTCTAGTGGTTCACACTCAACACAAGCAACAAGGATATTGAGGAGATCAGAATTCCGGCCTAGCTCTCTAAGGTATGAGTGGCCGAAATATGTGAGGCTCCTTATATAGTGCAAAAAGGAAACCCTAGATAACCCTAAAACCAATATAATAATATTATCTTGTCTTTTTGGTAACTTTCTAGCTTCCTAATTATCCTCCAAGGATAATTCTAGAACCCCTACAACACTCCCAAAACCATCCATATCATAGGGAGCTTCTAGAATGCCTTTTGCTCAACTATTAAACAATTACACTTTAACCCCTGTATTTTTAATTAATTTTATTAATCCCAAAATTAATTTCAATTAATTTCTGGTTAACTACTAATTAAATATTACTATTTCTAATTAATATGTTATTCTCATAATATATTAATAAATTACCTATTTCAATTTATTAATCAAATAATAAATCAATCTCTCTCTCCAAAATATCTTGTCTAATTGCTATGAGGGCAATCGAAAAGGACGGTTCTACCATCAATTCAAGTTTATACAAATTATACTTATAGGCTTAGACGCCTTATCCAATAGTCTTCCACTTGGATAGTTATGTAACTATAATTTCCAGTATAACTTCTAAAGTGATCAGCAAATTGTAGCTTCCAAAAGCCGTTGTTGATCTCTGACCAAGTCAGTTACCTGTCCTAAGATACGTGATCATATAATCCTCCATTCTACAAGATATCACTCAGATATGAGACATGGAACATAATCAATCTCATTGTCAATTACTTTTGTTTCCCGATTTCTAATTTGTAATGACATAGAACTTCTAAACAAACACATTAATTTAGTCATGGGCGGGCCCGACGCTATAAGTCAACACCAAATCACTAAGGGGCCCAAATATATCGCTTTTGTCGTTAGGGCAAAAGGGATTAATAAACTTTGACTTATATGCTTATACCATTTACTTATCAAATCATGCACAACAATACATTTTATAACATCAAGTTATTGATGCGTTTACATATCATCAATGCACAACTAACTTGTAAACCACAACTCATATATCTCCATTTTAGGATTATAAGATATTATCGTCTCAAAATTACTCGTGATAAATTCCATGAAGTAATTCTCTGGGCGTGGGTTAATCCAATACTTAAATCTTCATTTCAAAGTGCTCATGAACATTGCAGTAATACCATTGCTATGTCTAAAACTCTTTAGACAATCTATAATCTAATTCATGACAATCTTAATTCACTACTTATTTCCAAAATAATGATCGAATGTGGAATTTGAATAGTCAAATTATTCGGGAAGTAAAAAATGCAAAATGAAACACAATAATAAACAATTAACAAAAGGTAGTAAACAAACTCATAAATAATTATCTATTATTTAATCACCAAAATTCAATTACATTTACTTGTTACAAGTTTCAACCTATCTAACTACTAAAACTAATATAATCTCTCAGACCAATGCTTCTAGAATGTTGAACGTGTTTAACCCTACTTATACCCTTTGTGAGTGGATCTGTAGGATTCTCTTTTGATGATACCCTCTTCACTACGAAGTGACCTTCTTCTACTCTATGTCTGATGAAATGCTATTTTTCTATCGATATGTCTCAATCTACCATGATCTCTTGGTTCCTTAGTGATGGCAACCGCTCCTTCGTTATCACAAAAAATTTCCATTGGCTCCTTGATGGATGGAATAATTCCAAAGTATCCGATGAAGTTATTCAACCAAATTGCCTCCTGTGATGCTTCGCTCGCCGCTATGTACTTTGATTCATAGGTAGAATCACTTCCACCAAGTACTAGGACCCAGTCCTTAGTTCTTCGCATATACTTGAGAACATTCTTAACTGCTATCCAATGAGATCTACTTGGATTTCCCTGATAACGACTGACCATGCTTAAAGCAAAGGCCACATCAAGGTGAGTACATGTCATAGCATACATGATAGATCCAACTGCAGAAGCATATGGAACTCTACTCATTTATTCTGTCTCAACATCGGTACTCAGGCTATGAGTCTTACTCAGTTTGGTATTACTTTGTATAGGCAGTTCTCATTTTCTTGGAACTCTCCATACTAAAACATTTTAGCACCTTTTCCAAGTATGTACTCTGACTAAATGCAATTAGTCTTTTACTCATGTCTCTTAGAATTCTTATCCCTAGAATATAAGCAGTCTCTCATAGATCCTTCACAGCGAAACACTTTCCAAGCCAAGACTTAACCTCTTGCAAAGTTGGAATGTCGTTTCCTATAAGAATTATGTCATAAACATACAATGCCATGAAGGTTACTATACTCCCACTAGCTTTGACATATACACATGACTCATCATCACTACTGGAGTAACCAAATTCCTTGAATTTCTCGTTGAAGCAAAGATTTCATCTGCTAGAAGATTTTTTTAATCCATAGATCGATTTCTCAAGCTTACACACTCTATTGGGAATCTTTGCATCAATAAAACCCTCTGGCTGACTCATGTAAACATCCTTAGGCAACTTCTCATTAAGGTAAGCGGTTATACTCATGAAAAACAGCTATGGAGAGCATTATCCTAATAGGTTTTGTCTTAGACGCTGGTGAGAAGGTCTCATCATAGTCAACCCATGGGGCTTGAGTAAAGCCCTTCGCAACCAGTCGAGCCTTGAAAGTATGTACCTTTCTGTAACATCTCAAAATTTTAGACCAAAATCTTCATTTTTAGAACTTCCAGAAACATATTTTACGACCAAGTATAAAGTACAAGACAATCCCAAACCATAAGTATCATAATTATCAAAGTACATAAAAGATCATGTCCCAGTAGCAAATTCACAGTGCATGTGTACAATCAGACCTTCGCTTGCCCGCGATCTTGTGAAGTACCTGCCACATATAAATCAACAACTATAAGCACGGAGCTTAATGAGTTCCCCAAGATCCCACATATATCTCAGCATAAATAAACAACTATGGGTTATTTGCAACCTTGGGATTATGAGTCGTCCCGGTGAGCTAACATCATGCTCGAGAGGTTATCAGCAACCCCCGGTTGGCTAATAGCAGCCCCAACTAAACAAATATCATATCAAAACACGACATAGCATAGCATAGCATAGCATAGCATAACATAACATAACAATTAGACCCAACTGATCATAATGTTACAATTGTCCTACCATACTTGTAAGAGTAAGTCAGGAGACCCACCTGATACCAATGACACGAAAACCTAGCATGCGAATTGTCGGATCTAGACTCTGCCTATTAAGCCAAATATATTACCCTTAACTAATAGTTAAGGCCCAATACTATCTCACAAGTCCAAGTCTACAGCTAATCCCATTAAGGGAAAAAAGAACCATATTGCCCCTCACTAGGTCCATACCCTAAATTTAGCTAAAAGTCAAAATCAACAAAGTCAACAAAAGTCAACCGAAGTCAGCACTAAGCGAGTATGTTAGGCGTACTAATCCTTACGTTGGTCGTATCAATGGCTAAGCATGCAAAAGGGATTTTTTGTCCACACTGCGCGTAGCTGGGAGTATGCACGACGTACTCCTCGGACTCCCATTTCTTACTTCTTTCGTCTTAATCTACTAAGACAAACACTCCAACCATAGATATGAGCTAATCAAGGTCTCTTAATCTACAAATTCGTGGACTTTAAGCCTTTGCATGGATAGGAGAGGCTAGAATAAGATTTCTTCCATTCCAAGGTACTTTATTCATGCATGGAGTCAAAGGAAATATCATATAACCATTTTTATTGATCTAAAAGCCTAAAATGCATAAATGGACAACCTAAACTCTCTAAAGAGTCTTAACTCGAAAAAAGATCCAAACTTTGGGGACTAAAGCTCTTAAACTTAACACTAGAAAGATCTTGAAAAACAATAGCCAAGGTAAAAGCTTTAAAGATCTCAAAGCTGGATGCCACCTTCTTCTTCTTGCTCTAACTTCCTTCTCTATGTAGTTCAGGCGATCATTAGCCTGAATATCCTCCAAGGGAACTACATCCGTCTCATCGGCTATACATTTCCTCAGCTGGGAAACATGAAAGGTATCAGGAATCTGGCTCAACTCCTCTGGTAGCTCCAATCGGTAAGCCACCTTGCCCATACGAGCCAACACTCGAAAAGGGCCAATGAATCTGTGACCCAGCTTGCTCAGGTTCCTGAAGTAGATAACACCCTTCCAGAGTGACAACTTCAAGAGTACAAAACCCCCCACCTGGAACTCTAGCTCTGAGCACCTCCGATCCGCATAACTCTTTTGATGGCTCTACATAGTCAAAATCCCCCACTTGGAACGCTAGCTCTGAGCGCCTCCGATCCGTATAACTTTGTCGTCTCAGCATGACTTTCATGCTCCCCATGACCCTCTGTCCCACTTTGCCCCCAACAAATAGGAGTTTAGCACCTCCGACCATAAAGGAGCTCGAATGGGGGCATACTGATACTTGCATGATGGCTATTATCACACGAGAACTCAGCTAAAGGAAGGTAGGAGTCCTAACTCCCACCAAAATCAATATCGCACGCGCTCAACATATCCTCGAGCGTCTGAATCGTCCACTCGCTCTGCCCATTCATCTGCGAATGGTACGCAGTGCTAAAATGTAGTTGGGTACCCAACTCTTCATTGAACCTCTTCCAGAATATGGAAGTAAAACACACATCATGGTCGGACATAATAAATATCGACACCCCATGCCGAGCCACCATCTCATGAACATAAATATCGGCCAACTTCTCTGCAGAAGAGTTCTCACTTATAGCTAAGAAGTGAGCACTCTTCGTCAAATGATCCACTATCACCCAGGTAGTGTCAATGCCCCTCGCTGTCCTCGTCAAATTAATAATGAAATCCATAGTAATCTATTCCCAATTCTATAGGGGAGCCTCTAGATGCTACAACTTGCCATGAGGGCACATGTGCTCCGCTTTGACCTTTCGGCAGGTCAAACATCTCTCTACAAAACCATGCCACATCTCTCTTCATGCATGGCCACCAAAAATTATGCTTCAGATCAAGATACATCTTTGTGGCCCCTGGATGGATAGAAAATCTCAATTTGTGGGCCTCCTCCATCAAAATCCGTCGGGTTCCACCTACATATGGCACCCATACTCGCTCGTGAAGAGTCAACATCCTTATACTATCTATATCAAATACCAAAACCTACCCGATCACCCACTCACTCTTACGTTTATCCTCTTTTATGGCCTCCAACCAGGCTTCCTTGATGATCTCTAAAACTACATTCATCACTGTCATCCTCATACATACATCTCATATCTGTGTACTCGCTGCCCTACGACCCAGGGTATCGACCACCAGATTTGTCTTGCGTGGATGATACAAGATCTCACAATCATAGTCCTTCACTACATCCAACCACCTCCTTTGCCTCATATTCACGTTGAGCTGATCCATAAGGTACCATAGGCTCTTATGGTATGTGTAAATTGTACACTAGACACCATAGAGATATTGACGCCAAATCTTGAGGGCAAATACCACCGCCCCCAACTCCAAATCATGGGTGGGATATCTCGTCTCGTGAGGCTTCAGCTACCTCGACGCGTATGCTATCACATGCCCTCTCTGCATCAATACATCACCCAATCCTGCAATAGATGCATCAAAATAGACTACGAAATCCTTCACTCCCTCTGGGAGGGAAAGCACTGGAGCCTCACACAACCTTTGGCGAAGAGTCTCAAATGATGTTTGCTGCTCAGGCCCCCAACTAAAAGCAACATCCTTCCTGGTCAACTTGATGAGAGGAACAACAATACTAGAGAAATCTTTGATAAACCTCCGATAATAACCTGCCAGACCAAGGAAACTCCGAATCACGGATGGAGATCTCGGCACCTCCCACTGCATCACCACCTCAATTTTAGTTGGGTCAACCAAAATATTGTTTTAATTGACGAGGTGTCTCAAGAACTGGACCTCTCGTAACCAGAAATCACACTTGGAGAATTTGGCATAAAGTCTCTCCACCCTCAACACTCCAAGAATCTCTTGAAGATACTTCTCACGCTGTTCCCTATTCTTTGAATATACTAGAATATCATCAATAAAAATGATCACCGATCAATCCAACATGGGCCTACACACCCCGTTCATTAGGTCCATGAACATTGCGGGTGTGTTGGTGAGCTCGAAAGGCATCACCACAAACTCGGAATGCCCATAACGCGTTCGAAAGGCCGTCTTTTGAATATCCTCCTCCCATAACCTCATCTGATGATAGCTGACTCTTAGATCAATATTGGAAAACCAAGACGCCCCATATAGCTGTTCAAAAAGATCATCTATCCTCGGCAAAGGGTAACGGTTTTTCACAGTCAGCTTGTTCAACTCTCGATAATCAATGCACATACGGTGTGAACCGTCCTTATTCCTGACGAAAATGATCGGAGCTCCCCATGAAGAACTGCTCGATCTAAGAGCCCTTTCCCCAACATCTCTTGCAGCTGAGAGGATAATTCTTGCATCTCAGGAGGTGCAAGATGGTACAGTTCCGTGGCGACCGACAATGCACCTAGAATCAGATCAATCCGGAACTCCACCTACCTCCCAGGAGGCACACCCGGTAACTCCTCAAGAAAAACATCAGGAAAATCACATACCACCGGGACAACAAAAACAAAATTTGACCCCTTCTCCATAACCCGAGTATCCACCACATATGCCATAAAACCCATACACCCATGCTGCAAACTCTGTCTTATCCTGGCGGCAAAACAAAAGGCTGATGCCGATCTAGTACCCTCGCCATAGATAGTCAGCACTCCTCCACTAGGATCCCAAACTGACACTTATTGGTACTCACAGTCGATAAGAGCCCCAAAACGGCTCAACCAATCCACGCCCACGATCATATAAACATCCCCCATCGGGATAGTAATGAGATCAATCACATATCACCAAAAATCTCCAGGAAACAACCCCGATCAACATCCGTAGTTGAGACCGGATGCTCATACGGTATCGAGACCCTCAAGGGCATGCTCAAAGCCTCATGCGGAATGCTAAAACTACGACTGGAGGATGATGATACAAAAGACCGATTGGCACCCGAGTCAAATAAACCAAGCGTAGGTAAAGAATTCACAAGGAAAGTACCTACATAAATAACAATCTAAGTAGCATAAATAAATAACACAATATAAGAAATACATACCAGCTACGATATCCGGAGCTGCGCGAGCCTCCTCTGCTATCAACTGATAGGCTCTCCCCCGAGCCCTCGGCACCTCGGCCTTCCCCTGCCAACCATTATTGATAAAGCAATGTCACTGGCGAGGGAGTCTAAACCGCCCTGGATGCAATCTGTGGACAATCGGCCTTCACGTGGCCTGTCTGATTGCAGCTGAAAAAAACTTGAGACCCCTTGGGGCATTCCCTAGCCAAATGCCCATCCTTGCCACACAGATAGCAAGTCGAACCAGACCGACATGACCCCTCATGAACCTTCCCGTACTTCCCACAAGTGCGACCCTTCTGGCCTCCAGACCTCTAATCATCAGGCTCAGCCCGCATAGTCACCAACTGCGACTGCACTGGCCTCCTATCCCTACCTTGGGCCTCCCTTTCCTCCCTAGCCCGAGTCTCCAACTCAATCTCTCTCCTCCTGGCATTGATCTGAAGCTTAGCCAATGTCCTATATGTGGTGTTCGCCACAAACTCTCTGATGTACCTCCTTAGAACAATCAAATACCAAGCCATACAATCCTGCTATGTAGATACCTACTCAGGGAAAAACAAAGCCCTCTCATGCAACATCCTGGTGATCTCAGTCACTGTGTTTTATCTTTTGCGTGAGAGACAGGAACTCGTGGGCTAACCTTTCCCGCTCAACTGCAGACACAAACTTATCCCTAGACATCATAGTAAACCTCTCTCAAGTCATCGCAACATGCTCTGCAGGCGTGTAGTCAACGGTCACAAACTTCCACCAGTCCTTCACTCCTACGATGTAGGTTCAGAGCAAATCAAACCCTCAAATTCATCGGACATTATTAGGTATAGAAACATCCCTCGACATCATAGATCCATCTTATAGCGGAAATCGGATCGTGGGTCCCATCAAACTTGGGTGGCTTCGTGTTTGTGAACTCCTTGTACCATAAAGAATTACCCCCCTGTGGCCTCACAGAAGGGAGAGCTGCAGTGGCTGCGGTAGCAACAGCCTTAGAGATAGTGACATAACGATCCTCAAAGGTCTTAATCAGCATGGTCTTGATAGACCCAAACATCTCTGGAATAGCCTCTAGGATTGCTGTGGCCACCTCCGTGGCAATCATCCTACGAATCTCATCATCACTGGCACTCGATCTCTCAGGGTCGCTGGAGCCTGAACCTCTAGTAACCACCATATTAAAAAGCATAAGAAAAACATTTGCCCAAGCTAACACATATATCTACTCCCACACCCCTACATGCTCCCTAGTCCATCGAGGTTATTTCCTAAGCCGCATATGGATCTGATGTTTTCAATAGTACCGGCCTAATACTACCTTCCACACCAATCAGTATCCATCTCGGGTCTCTCCCCGAGACCCCAAGAATTCTACCTCCTCATAATAGCTATGGACTCATGCTACCGGTTCATGAGAACCTTAGCATACGTCTAGATACTAGTTCTAGAGCACTCCTAACATTGCTCTACCTCACGGGATATTTGTTACCCTAGCCATTTGCCTCGCGTATGCCAGATGTACATAGTACAAGACTCGATAGACATTCGAATAAATGATCCTACCTTAAATCCAAAACCAAACAAGGAACATGAAGAAAGACTAAATCAGTCATTCTAAGGCTATAAAATCCTAACTATGTACAACTATAAGACATACACCACACAAATAATTAAGACATATTCAATCTCAAAAAGAAAGAATTCCTAGGCTAAGGCATCATTAATCAAGCAACATACATACTATTTCAACAAGATTCCTTAGCCTACACCTAGCTAGCATGCAATTCTAACTACTCATAATACAACACTTCTGCTTATAAATAATAATGAGGTATTTTGGGAAACTACCGCTAGAGTGCTGGTCGATTGTACACGGTACTTCTCTGGGTTTTTCCTTATGTAAAAAGTCTTCACTTCTTGTTAAGTTCTTAAAATGTTCAAACCCTCAGTTTGAGTTTGGAATCACCTAGAGGTTCATCCAAATCCCTCAAACCAGGGCTCTGATACCAAATTGTAACACCTTAAATTTTAGACCAAAATTTTCATTTTTAAAAGTTCCAAAAACATAGTTCACAACCAACTATCAATTACAAGTCAATCCCAAGCCATAAGTATCATAATTATCAGAGTATATAAAAGATCATGTCCAAGTAGCAAATTCCCAGTGCATGCATACAATCAGACCTTCGCTTTCTCGTGGTCCTGCGAAGTACCTGCTATATATAAATCAACAACGATAAGCATGAAGCTTAGTGAGTTCCCCAAGATACCACATATAACTCAACATAAATAAACAACTATGGGTTATCTACAACCCTAGGACTATCAGCAGTTCTAGTGAGCTAACAACATGCTCAGGAGGTTATGAGCAACCCCCGATTGGCTAACAGTAGCCCCAGCTAAACAAATATCATATCAACACATAACATAACATAGCATAGCATAGCATAACATAACAGCTAGACCCAACTGGTCATAATGTTACAACTATCATACTACACATGAAAGAGTAAGTGAGGAGACCCACTTGATACTGATGATACGAAAACCTTGCACCCAAACTGTCGGATGTAGACTCTGTCTATTAAACCAAATAAATAACCCTTAATTAATAAATTAAGGTCCAATACTATATCACAAGTCCAAGTCTATAGCTAAGCCCACTAAGGGAAAAAAAGGACCATATTTCCCCTCCTAAGGTCCATACCCTAAATTTTGACCTAAAGTAAAAAACAACAAAAGTTAACTGAGGTCAACACCCAACGAGTACGCTGGGCGTATTAATGGCTAAGCATGCGACAGGGGATTTTTGGCCTACGTTGTGTATAGATGGAGTACGCATGACGTACTCCTCGACTCCCATTTCTTACTTCTCTGGTCTTAATCCGCTAAGACAAACACTCCAACTATATATCTGAGCTAATCAAGGTCTTTTAATCCATAAAGTCGTGGACTTTAAGCCTTTGCATGGCTAGGAGAGGCTAGAATAACATTTTTTCGATTCCAAGGTACGTTATTCATGAATGGAGTCAAATGAAGGATCAAGAAACCATTTTTATTGATCTAGAAGCCCAAAAATGCATAAAAGGCCAACCTAAACTCTCTAAAGAGTCTTAACTCGAAAAAGATCCAAGCTTTGAGGACAAAAGCTCATAAACTTAACACTAGAAATATCTTGAAAAAACAATTACCATGGTATAAGCTTATACCTGAAAATGATGCACAAAGGTGGGTGGTTTCTGGATCTCAAAGCTAGATTCCCCCTTCTTCTTCTTTCTCTAATTTCCTTCTTTAACTACAAGAGCCAATAATCAATTTAAGCTTGCAAAAATCACTCGAGATTTAGGGTTTAGGAAAGGTTGGAGGCTGATAAAGGTGGTTAAACATGAGGCCATCATGTTCCTTAAGTAGGGAGTTTAGAATCATCAGGGTTTGCAAACTGAGCCTAGTACGCTTAGCGTACCAAGGGGTACCCCCAACGTACTAGGTGGCCTTTATGTTCCTGCTTAGTGCATGAGTACGTTACGCGTAATCATGTGTACACCATGCATACTGACTCACCAGCTTTCACAATATAAGGACGAAATTGACACATTAATGAAAGATTAAGGAAGATAATTTATACCTCAATCCCGGATGTTACACTTTCCATCCATGTCGTTCTTGTTCTTGAAGATCTATTTGTACCCAACTATCTTATGACCTGGTACATTATCAAAAAAATTCCAAACTTGGTTGTCGTACATGGACTTAATCACGCCGTCCATTGCCTCTTTACATTTGGCTGCCTCACGAGGTGCCATTAATTCCTTGTAGTTAGTCAGTTCATCCAAATTTATCAGTATATTGTTACTGATAAACGTATCACCATATGTAGTTATATGGAAGCCATAGATCTCAGGTGGCATTCTAACTCTATTGGAACGCCAAAGAGGTAATGACTCATCAACTGGTTCACCTGGATTTTCTTCCTCTACTTGAACCCTTGCATCTTTAGAAGTTCCTTCATCATTTGATTCTTGAATCTCTTCAAGATCAATTGTACTCCCTCTGTCCTCTTTGCATATGATCTCTCTCTCTCTCTCTCTCTCTCCCTATTTCTGTCACGAAAGACTCCCCTTCGTGCTACAAAGACCACGTTCTCACTAGGTCTGTAGAATAAATATCCAAAGGACTTTTATGGGTAGTCGATGAAAATACATCTCTCACTTCGAGGTTCAAGCTTGTCGTGAGTTTGTCGTCTAACGAAAGCTTCACAACCCCAACCATTGATATGTGCTAACGAGGGAACCTTCTCTGTCCACATCTCGTGATGTGTTTTGGCAACCTTCTTAGTTGGGACAAGATTAAGAATGCGGGCGGCAGTCTTTAAGGCATACCCTAGAACAAAATTAGAAGGGAAGCACAACTCATCATGGAATGAACCATGTTTAACAAGGTTCGATTGCGTCTCTCAGCCACACTATTAAGTTGTGTTGTCCTAAGAGGTGTCAATTGTTAAACTATTCTACATTCCTTAAGGTAGTCGTGGAACTCGATGCTAAGATACTCACCACCTTTATCTGATCTAAGCATCTTTATCTTCCTGCCCAATTGATTCTGGATTTCTTGTTTAAACTCTTTGATCCTTTCAAAGGTTTCTGACTTATGCTTGATTAAGTAGATATAACCATATCTACTATAATCATTAGTAAAAGTCACATAGAATCGATTGGCATCCCTTGTGGTAGATCTGAAGGGCCTACACACATTTGTGTGTATGAGATCCAACAAACCTTCACCTCTTTCACAAGATCCAGTGAAAGGTGATTTTGTTATCTTACCCAATAGACAAGATTCACATTCATCATCCGACCTTAGGCCAAACGATTCCATCACTCTATCCTTTTAGAATTGGGCGAGGAGGTTCTTGTTAACGTGTCCAAGAAGAAAATGCTACAAGCATGCTTTGTCTATGCCATTGACGAACTCATTTATGTTACTTTTCCATAAGGTCCCTGTTCATCTCATATAGCCAGTAATCCTGGTAGTGTTTATGGCTACCATGATGCAAGCAACTTTTGTTGCATGATGCAATCAAATTTGTTTTGCATCATGGTAGTATTTCTTGTAGGCAACTAGTTCTTCAGGAGTGGCCTTTTCTTCATCAATCTCATTGAACTCTTTCTCAAGGACGTACTCCTTGTACTCAAAACGAAGGGTCGTCTTTCTGTTGCGCATCCATTCGTTATAGTTGGTGCCATCTAATGTCACACTTGAGCAGATGCTTAGAAACAAGAAGTTTTGATTAGAGGAGGAGGAGGAACCAGGATCAACATTTGGAGTAGACATCTATAAAAAGAAGGTAGTTATAGTCAGATAAGAATATTCCTTAATATAACAACCCAAAATAAAATATTAAGGCTAGGATCCAACTAAAAAAATTCACAACTTAGAAAATGGATGTCCTAACCTAAATGTAAATTTTATAAAGGTAGGTAATTGACGATTTACCAATTCCACCATTGAACAACGAAATTTGAAGGAAATTAAGTTAAGTGAATTTACTAGATCTTTTGAAACTTACTAAAACTATTCAATGGCATGTCTAATCTCCGATTATGCTCTTCCATTTGTGACTGAGATACCGAGGATCACCAACAAGATGCGAATAACCATGTAAATTAGCTTGGCACTCTCGATCTCATTTATCATCTCATTTTAATGTGTCGGTTAACCACACGCGCTCCACTAATCAATGATAATTTTTGAGATGCCCATTATCACTCTTTATGGTCACTATTAGTGTGCCGGTTAACCAAACGCACTCCACCAACAACTATAAATTATAATGTGCATTTCATGGGTTAGCATACAAATTCATATTTTTCCTAAAGTACCTAAGATTGGGATTAAAAAAATAGTTACTTTTAATCGCATGATAATTGTTAATGAGAATTAATTGGTCTATCAAACCCGTTCGGCTAACGACCCTCCACCATACAAGAGAGTGGTGGGTAAGAGTGGATACCTAATGACGTTCATTTTATAAGCCGTTTCCTTAAACTCCCCTTATAGTATGACTTCGTAAATGAGGTGTACTAGTGGTTCGATTGACTTATTCTTATACATATAATAATTATTAATCTTTTAATCTTACATACAGTATACAAAGTATTTTTTAAAAACTTTTCAAAAATACTAGGTTTATAATACATTTAAAAAATTTATGTAATTTAAATATAAATTTAATATAAACCAAATAATATTTGACATTAATTATTAAGATTAATATCTAAATCAAATATTTACACACTTAAAAAATTAATCATATTAATTAATAAAATAATTAACCAAGTCAAAGATTTATCCCCTAACTTTAAGGCTTGTAATTTATCATCAAATATTCAGAAAAATTAGATTTGGAAGATATTCAAGGCAAATAATTACCAAACAAAACAGATTAGGCAGATAATCTCGAAAAATCTGATCTAATCAGATCTCACGTCGTGAGCATCAATGGTCACGTCGTGAGATGTGATTAATCTGAAATTTTTAGTTTTGATCAATTCACCAATGTGCAATTACATGAAATATACTCATAGGCTCTGATACCACTGAAGGGTTATGGAGGTTACAAAAACAATTCTCTAAGTGGAAAAAAATTTAACAATTAAATGATTAGGACACATACAACCTAAGAAGGATCTATGCCTTTCATATAAAGGCAATATATTATGAACTATTTCTAACAAAATTTGAATTCATTAGTAAGAATACATACCTTGATGATTGTTGATGTAAACAACCAAAAATCCCTTTTATTGATCTTTTGGAAGCAAGCACCAGAAGTGTCATGCCTCTAGTGGTTCACACCTAACACAAGCTAAAATAATATTGAGGAGAGAGGATGGAGGAGATCAGAATTTTGTCCCAGATCTCTAAGATATGAGTTGCCGAAATCTGAAGGGGTAAGGCTCCTTATATATTGCAACAAGGAAACCCTAGATAACCCTAAAACCAATATAATAATATCATCCTGTTTTTTTGTTAAAGATCTAGCTTCCTGATTATCCTCCAAGGATAATTCTAGAACCCCCTAGAACACTCCTAAAATCTTCCATAGCCTAGGGAGGTTCTAGAATGCCTTTTGCTCAACCATTGAACAATTACACTTTAACCCCTTCACTTTTAATCAATTCTATTAATCCCAAAATTAATTCCAATTAATTTCGATTTAATTATTAATTAGATACTACTATTTGAAATTAATATATTATTCTCATAATATATTAATATGTTATCTATTTCAGTTTATTAATCAAATAATAAATCAACCACTCTTTCCAAAATATCCTGTCCAATCGATAGGCGTGAGGGCAACCGAAAAGGATTGTGCTACCATCAATTCAAGTTTATACCAATTATAGTTATGAACTTAGACACCTAATCCAACAAATCATTTATAAAAAAAGTTGTGTAAATGTGAACAAAACAAACAAATAACTACCCTCCTAAGTTAGTTTCACATTTTAATTTGCCAAGTATATACCAAGTTGTAACATAATATAGTTGGTCATAATGATAATATTTGAGCATTTTAACAACTTCGTGGTTTAATCGTGCCCAAAACAAAATTTGCATGAATATGAAAAAAATGAATAGATAATTACCCTCATAAGTCATTTCCCTCTTTCAAAGCTTTGGGTTCCCATCTAATCCATAAGCCCGTAATGAAGAAAACAATCGAGTTCGTCCTTTTCTCATAAGTTAGATTATGAAAAGGAAATTATTCATATATATATATATATATATATATATATATATATATATATATATATATATATATATATATATATATATATATAGGCACACTTCTCCCTCATTATTCATTGTTAGTTTCATGAGTAATTTCAAGAGAGCATACCCTTTGGAGCAGTTTGTAAGAAGATTGCTTATTTTGTTTTGAGAGCTCAAGTGAGGTACCAAAATTGAGTGATTGTAAATGTTCCAAAATTTTTAATAAAATCCCCTCTCGCCCATTCGCCTGTGGATCTAAGTCATTTTGACCGAATCACATTAAGTATTATGTTTAATTTTGATTTCATTTTCAAAAGTTTTTTTTCTGCAAGTTTCAACGAAGGTCGTTTATAATTTGTGTGAAGTGCTTAACTTCCGTTGTTGAGTTTTTTAACAAGCCAATATCAGATTTATGGCTGAATATGAGAGAGTTAAGATCGACAAATTCGATGGTTACATAATGCCAATGTATCCAATGAAATATATAATGATTGTGACACTGGGGATGAATGAATTTGTGAGAAAAAAGATATTAGATGATAAGAGATTAAAGGTTAAAATTGGTTGGCACTTATATAGTGGAAAAATGTTTTTTTAATGAATTTATTACTATTGCAAGAGAGAAAAAAATGGATGGAGAGTGTGTGGAATAGACATCGTTCGAGAACACCTTTATTTTCACCACAATTGACGGTGCTGTGTTGTAAATATGGTAAAATGGCCACCTCAACCCACTACACAATGTGATGAGAGTATACCCTTCAGTCTTAGTCTTATTGCCTCATAATCTACCATGCCACCTTTGATTACCACATCCCTTTTAATTTACCGGTCATTTATCACATGAGAAAATGTAGTACAACACAATCAACTATTGTCATTTATCTTATTTGGTCACTAATGTATTTTTTTGCGCAATAGGTCATTAAACTTACAAGTTACATGTCAAATAAGTCACTTGCATTAACTTTTAACGGTTCCCTGGTTACCGAATCTACGTGGCTGGATGACTTGTATTACTGTGGCCACATCATATTTTTTTACTTGCGAAAATGTCAGTATATCACAATCAACTATTATTATTTATCTGATTTCATCACTCAACAAATTTTCTTTTGCGCATTAAACTTACAACGCATTTGTCAATTAAGTCACTTTTTTTTTTAATTTTTAACGGATCCCCGATTACCGAGCCTACGTTTTAGTGTGAGGTGTCGATGAAGCTTATGTGGCGATGGGCCAAACAATTAGCAATCCACCCTTTTTTATACTTTTTTCTATTTAATTTGTATTACTAACCAAAAATATGGGTCACCAATTCAACCAATCTTTCTATCTCTCCCAATCTCTCTCACATACATGAACATACTCTAGAAACGTTCAATTTTTTTTTTTTTTGCAAAAGCGAGTTCTATACATCAGAACCTAGGTCCAACAATCAGATCATGGCATCCACATCAACAATGAGCAGAATCAAGTTATGGATTACATGGCATCCACATCCCTATGGTGGATTACACCTTTTCGCTAATCATATTTACTTCTAAATTTTTTGTTATGTCAATGTATTTTTCATGTGTCTTTCACCATATTTTCTACTTAGGATATTTTTATCTCGTATTCGATCACATGCTATTTTAACTCAATGAATATATCCCCGCTCTTAAAATGACACATTCTTAATTTCATGTAGAAGGGGAATACCTTATTATCAGATGCAAATATCATAAAAGACTTCTTTCAAATTCAATATATTTGGTCACATCAAAAGTGGTTGATGTTGCAAAACATATATGAAATTAAGTGAATACTTATGCATTGCACTTTATACAACTATATAGTTGAAATTTTTACAAATATATGTTTTTTAGGGAAGCACAAAAGTGACTACGTATACACCAAAATTCTAATTTGACGTTGTGTTTTTTTAGTTTCTAATTTGATACTGTGTTTTTCAATTTGCTACAATTCCGACCATTTGACTGATCAAAGCGGTTGTTTGCTGATATGCCATGATGACATATTAGTTTTGATGACGTGACATGTTGATATGATATGCTGACGTGTCAAAATTGAATAAAAAATGTTACAAAACACACCAAGTTTTCGCCATTTTTCAGTTTTGACACTAAGTTTCATTTTTTATTTTCCAATTTTGACACTTAGTTTTTTTTTTTATTCCAAATTGATCATCATTTTATTTTTCAAATTTTGTTTAGTTTTGGTGACGTGCCACTTTTTTTTGTTCTAATTCGGACATCATTTTTTTTCATTTGAAACTGTATTCACGTTTGAAACCGTAAAATACATTTTTTTTCATTCAAAAATCAGATTTTATATAAATACAAGGTTTTTACATTCAAACGATAATGTTATGTATAAATATGTATTAATTATATTATAACTGTCTTTTTCATGCACTATTGTAATGTTAAATGAAGAAGAAGTATATCTGCAAGAACCAAAAATCACGAATATATCCAATGAACGGCCCCTTGGTAATTAACACGAACATCGAACCCCTCATGTTCCCGAGATGAAATTAGCTTATTTGATCGTGCACTACACACTGCCAAACTCATTTAAAAGTTGTATATTTAATATAAAACACGATTGTAATATAACTAATACATATTTATATATAACATTATGGTTTGAATGTAAAAAAAAAGATTGTATTTATATAAAAATATGGTTTATAAAAAAATGTATTTATACAGTTTTAAATGGAATTGTTCAACAATGTACAAAATTAGAAAAAAAATGATGCTTTTATTTGGAACAAAAAAATGAAGTGTCAAATTTTAAAAAAGAAAAAAACTTAATATGAAAATTGAAAAAAGTGAAAACTCAATGTATGTTGTAAAAAAAGTTTTCAATTTTGACACATTATCATGTCATGTCAGCATGAATTGTAACAATCTGAAAAACGCAATGTCAAATTTGAGACAAAAAACAATGTCAAATTAAAATTTTAATTTAAAGTTAGTGATTTTTGTATTATTTATATAACAATGACATTATTGTTAACTTTGATATAATAATTTTTATAGTAAGTTGATATGAAACATTGATTATTTTGAATTATATGATAAGGTAGACATTTATTAAAACTATATAATCTTAATTGTTTCAATAGTCTCTACTTATTGGTTACTCATGAATAAAATTAAATATAATATATGATTTAAGTTATTTATAGTTGCTGGTATGATTAATTAATTTGAAAGAAATTATTTGCTTAACATTTTAATTTTTTTTATCATGATATTTATTTAAAACATAAAACATTATTTTGTTTCTGAAGATAGCAAAATTTTTTTTATATAATGTTACTTTTAATTATTTTTGTTGTAAGTTATTATTAAACTATTTATTTGGAAAATCCTAATTATTATAAAAATAGTTTTAAGAAATAGTTTTAGTTAATTTGGGATTATAATTTAGGTTTTGCATTTAACACTATTATTTATAACTATTAACTATTTACAAAATAGACTTTTGGATTTCATTTTAAGTTTAATTACAATTTCGATTCAAGTTAACACCTTAAAGTTATACTTAAAGAAACAATTTAAATATTTTACATAAACTATTAAAAAGTAATGACTTTAAAATGACATTGGTTAACATATAACAACATATCTAAACTAATAAGTTAAGTATAATATGTTAAAAGTTAAAGATATAAATTTATAAATAGAAGTAAAAGATGTTACTTTAATATTGAAGTTTAGTTAATTTATGATTACTATTTGGAAACTAATTTGTACACAAAAAATTTTCTTTATACACAACAATTTGTGCTTTAAAATATATAAATTGTTGTGTATTGAGAAAGTTGTTTACAAATCACTTCCCTTACAATTTAGGTTTTGTACGTACTTAACACGAAGTTAATCAGTTTATAATCATTATCAGAAAGAAAAATAAAAAGTCATGAAAATTCCAAATGTTTGTGGTGAAAGAAAAAATGTTTCTTTTACTATATAGTATATAGATATATAATGGTCTTCATATTTAAAACCCTAAGCACTAACAATTTCAGAGTTGTCCTCCCTAGCGGGAACAAACGTCGGTCAACGTCATCTGCTTGGTTTTTCTTCCGTTTCTCGATTCATGGAGGATTGGCAAAGGGTGAAGACGCGTTCTAATTCGGATTTGGTACAACAGATTTCCCATTCAATCTATGTTACTAGTTTTCTAGAGGAACTCTTTGTACAAGATTTATGGAAAACATGTTAGTTGTATGGGAATGTGGTAGACGTTTTTATACCTAAAGGAAAATCCAAGGCTGGTAACAGGTATGCATTCGTTCATTTTACTAAAGTGGCCAATCTTTAATTGATTGTTTTCAATCTTTACACAATGTGGATTGGTTGTGTTCGATTGTATGGTAATCTTGCCAAATATTTGCATGATCCTAAACCTGTGGAGAACTGAAGTTTCATTGCTGTCAAGAAACCTATGAATGTTGAGAGTGGTAATGATCTTGTGGAATTAAATACTCATAAACAGTCAAGAAATGGGAATCATTCTTTTGCTTGAGTCGTTAGAGGTGATTCTAATGCGAATAAGCAGATCAATCATTTGTCATATTTCCTTGCTTTAGTTCTTGACGATTCTTGTTTGCTTGATAAGGATTTATCTCTTACTCTAGTGGGTAAGGATCATGAGTTTGGGAGTTTATCTAAGCTATAAGAAACATGTGATTCAGAAGGTTTTGATGACATGACTTTGAGATATATGGGGGTTTTTGGGTTTCCTTGGAGTTCAATTTAGTTAAAGCTAAAGACAATTTCAGAAAACGTCGGGCTACTTCATCTTGGTTCTCAGTTTTATTACCATGGAAGAAGAATTTATTGTGCAAGACCAGTTTATTTGGCTTGATATAGAGGGTGCCCCCTCAGTTGCATGGGACTAATAAGTCCTTTACTAAAATTACTCAAAGACCCGGGGGGGGGGGGGGGGGGGGGGTCTTTTGTATGCAAAGGATCCTAATGAGAATAATTTGTTTCTAAAAAGGTTGTTCATTAAAACTAAAGTGATAGATATTGTTATAGAGACGTTTAAAATAATTGTTGAAGGCAAGGTGTTTTTCATTGGTGCTAGAGAAGTAATCGGTTGGAATCCAAAGTATATTGAAGTTGAAGATGAGTCTGATTATGATGAGGAGGATCCTATAACTCATACTGATCATATGAATAGTGATGATGACCAGGTTCAGGTTGATAATATTATTGATGAAAGTAGTGTAGGGTCATGTAATAACAAGAAACTGAATGATTCAAAAGTAGTTTCCAAGGATCCTTTTCGACTTTATAATTTTCTTCCTCTAGAGAAACAAGTCGAGGAATCTGTTGAAAAAACTTACCCTCCGGGGTTTATTCCTCCAATGAGAAGCGGGGTTGTTCAAGATGGTGATGATAATAATGTTTTTCTTATTGTTGATTTACGTGGAAATGGGGTTTCAGATGTCCGATTAGCTCCAAAAAATGCTTCTTTACATGATGTTCAAGATGTTCAGTCTTCATAGGCTGTCATGCGGGGTAAATCACGTGAATTTGTGCATCAAGATAAGGGTTTTGGTGAGAGAAAATAAATAGAAGTAGAGGCTGCACCTCCTATTATGCTTAATTCTTCTTCTCTTCTTTCTAAGCTTAATGAGTTTGTTTCAATAGGGAAAGTTATGGGATTCAATATGGAATGTTGTTGGAAAAATGTAGAGAATATTATTAGTCATTATGGGAGTAAGAACGTTTCTAGATGAATGTTTTATCTTTGAACGTTCAAGGTATTAGCCATAAGGAGAAAAAAAATCTTTGATTTGGGAACTTTGTTCTAAATACAAGATCATTTTTTATCTATACAGGAGACTAAGAAGGAGAATATTAGTAATTTTCTTACTAAAAAATTATGGGGTAATAACTCTTTTATATTGGCTTGTAGTACTTCAGTGGGGAATTCAGGGGGTATTTTGGTAGTTTGGACTACGGTCCTTCCCCTTTTCGTTTGCTTCACTCCTGGTTTCTTTTAAATGATTTTGATAAGGCGGTCAGTTTTTCATGGGAGAATGATGGGGTGAATGATAATAATGTTTGGATTTTTTTGAAAAAGAAGCTTTAGTTTTTTAAAAAACCAATTAAAGCAATGGCATAAGGAGTTTATTTCAAAGAAAAACCATATAAAATTGGATCTTAAAGAAACTTTGGTTGAGGTTGATCAAAAAATCAATAATGGAGTGGGTAATTCTGAGTTGATTCATTCTAGAGCTTCTCTCACTAAAGAATTGCTAGATTTGAATAATCTGGAGGCTTTAGACCTTGCTTAAAGAGAAAAGGTTCAATGGTCGATTGAAGGTAATGAAAATAATAGATATTTTCATGGTATAATAAATAAAAAAAGAAATCAAATGACGATAATATATATTTTTCGAAAAGGGATTGGACTGAAGACCAACGACTTGTCAAAATGATTTTTTCGATCATTTTGCTGATAGATTTTAGGCTCCAAGTAGCTCTTGGATTCCTCTTCTTTTTGATTTTCCTATATCGCTTTCTAATGAGCACCTATCGGTTTTGGAGGATATAGTTTTAGCTGCATAAATTAAACATGCAGTTTAGGATTGTGGTTCAGATCAGTCTCCTGGTCCAGACGGTTTTACATTTGGATTTTTTTAAAAAATATTGGAGCTTGGTTGATGCCAATGTAATTGCTTCTGTTCAAGAATTCTTTTTATCTAGTCAGTTTCCTAATGGATATAACCCTTCTTTTATTGCCCTCATACCGGAAGTCTCTGATGTGAAGTTCGTTAAGTATTTTTGTCATATTATTTGAATAGGATGTCAATACAAGATTATTGCTATGATTTTTTGTGGCAACCCAAAAATTTCCATTAGGTAAAACCATCCACTACAATTGAAGTCAAATCTGTATCAACTAACTATCAAACTTTTGGGATGAGTTTGAGTGTTTTAAGGTTAGTGCTCCAGAGGATATCAGGAGAGAGGATACACTAGGGTTTAATATGTTGCAATAAGTGCCCAAACCTTCAAGAGTTTGGAATATTACAGTCCAAAAAATGTATTCGGACCAAAAACCCTCAAGGCTATATAAAGAAAATTTAACCATTTTGGATTCATTTGTTACATTTCTAGCTAGAGAAAAGTCAATTTTCTTTCTCAAGGATCTTCACCCGATCACCCCCAACTGTGAGTACTTCAACCTAGAGTGTATATAAGTGTGTTATATGCCTTAATAACATAAAAATCAAGCCAAAACAACAAGATTTGGGAGTTTGCCGCTCAAGAACTTCTTGGAGAGTAAACTCCTTTATAAGGGCCAAAGTGTGCCCAATATCCCTCCAAGCCTTGGGACTAAACCTAGAGACTACCATTACTTGTTTTAGACCCCAAAAAAATTAGGAAACAAGGCTAGAAGTGAGTTCACGGCCAAGGAAGTTCTTGGGCCGTGAACTCCATTTTAGGGTGCCAAAATCCCCTAAATGCCTTCCATAAGACAAGAGCCAAGCATAGCACTTTACCATTATGTGTCTAGGACCCAAAACAACCAAAATACCAACACCCATAGTTGTTTACGGCCGCAAGTTCATGACCAAATGGTCCATGGGCCGTAAACTCAAGATAAGAGTGTTTTGATGCCATAAACACTTCCTAAGGCTTAGGCATGAATTTAGAATGCTTCCTTATGACGTTTAGGACCCTCATAAGCATAAATGGCCATGAGTTTACGGTATTAAACTCATTTGGGCCATGAACTCCTCAAAAACTCCAAAGAAGGTGGTCTTTCTCATCCTAGGTTAAATCTAATGTCCCTAAAACATTCCCTAACTTTCAAACTTGCACTAACACATGAGTAACCATGAGTTTACGATCGTAAACTCCCTTGGGTCGTGAACTCATGGTAGTAAACTCATATGTGTGCCTTTATACCTTCCTATGTTGAATCACATGTGATTCCAACACCTAGCCAAGGTGTTTCCTAGTCCCGGAAGGTGCTATCTTTTATATAGTTGTTTATAAACACTATATTCATGTCATTATGTGTCCTTAAATATCATTTAGGACTTATTTTGTCTCGGAACTTCATTTGTGGAACTTCTCATCCGTACGCGCATACCCGTTTGAATCACCCACATCAGGTGAGTTCATACCCCGTAATGAATCATTTAACTATTTTGAACTGTTTTAAGGGGGGAGGGGGGATACAAGTTGAACACAATTATAATTGTGTAATTATTTGTTGTTAAACATTCTTCAAAATGTTACTTATGTCATTTATAAGTCGTCTTTACATTTCAAAACTCTTTCAAAGGTTGCGTTACTTTTTAGTTATAGAAAACCCCATTTTAAAAGTATAAGCATAACTTTGTAGATAAATGAGTCTTTTCAGTAACAGTCCAGTTAGAGCATTAGTAAACTATTATAGGTATAGTTTAGGAGAATACTATTCATTACTTCTAGTACAATGAAGCACACAAAGAGTCAGAACAGAACAGAACAGAACAGAACAGAACATAACATAACATAACATAACATAACATAACATAACATAACATAACATAACATAACATAACATAACATAACATAACATAACATAACATAACATAACATAACATAACATAACATAACATAACATAACATAACATAACATAACATAACATAACTAACAAGTTAATTTGCTATAGCATGACAGCACGCAGACAGGATCTAACATTAATGTGAATTACACGGCTTGCATGGATTTGCTCGGGTCGTGTTTGGTTCCCTCAATCTCCATACATGAGAGCGGTTAGTAGGGTTCCAACTTTCACATTATGACCGTAATAAAACAAAAATCTGTTTTTAGGTTAATAGTACCTCCGTATGTCATTATAAACGTCATCAGGGTACTCATTTCTCCCATTACTTTCATAGAGTGTCGGTAACACTTGAAGGTTAATCTATTCTCTATTCGAGATAGGTTATAAACTAGGGAGAATGTACTTTATAGTTGACAAAGGAACAGTAGAGTCTTGGTAGAATACTGCTTTCATAACAGTAGAGTCTTGGTAGAAGACTGCTTTCATAACAGTAGAGTCTTGGTAGAAGACTGCTTTCAAAACAGTAGGGTCTTGGTAGAAGACTGCTTTCAAAACAATCGAGTCTTTGTAGAAGGATACTTTTAAAAAGTTAGGACCATGATGCTAACCTTATGATTCCGTAATGTATACACTATAGGATACATATATGCTAAGTAGATTCCGACAGCTAATAGGATGTGTGTTCTTCGCTGTACATCCTGTTCCCGTTGGATGTGGATTTACACCGAGGTCACCTAATCTACTATCTACCCGAATCTATATATATTTATGCTTAATATACATTAATTCATCATAAGGGTACTAGGTATGGATCAGGTCATAGGACACAGGGTCAATGCACAGTTTTTCTAGTATAAAACTTTCGTTTCAAATTCAGTACTTTTTATATACAAAACTAGCGATTTCCTAGTTAAGGGATTAATCCATTTTATTAAGCCAATACAATTTTAAAGACTTTAAGTGAGTTAACTCTATAACACCTTAGTTTATACACCATGTTTATATATAAAACTAATATCCGACAGCTAATAGGATGTGTGTTCTTCGCTGTACGTCCTGTTCCCGTTGGATGTGGGTTTACACCGAGGTCACCCAATCTATTATCTACCCAATACCAAATTATATATAGCAGTATAAAAGTAATCACCATGGTCAATATTTATTATAAGAAATATAGGTTTTCTTAAAAGGAACTCTCTAGTAGATATAAATGAACCATTACAAATAACTCCATGAGTAACAAGTGAATACACCAAGGTTATATATGACAACGATCTAACAACCAATGGAATATGTGCTATCCGCCTTACTTACTGTACCCCGTCGGGTTGTAGGTTGAGGGTAGATGCGCATAATCGATTGTTTGTTTACTCCAAGTATATATAACTTGTACCCACTTATTACGCATAGAAAGGCTTGTAGTGTCATTTTACTCAACTCGGCAAACTTTACAAAACAACACCTTACAGCTTACAGCACTTCACATATACATTTTCAACCACATTTTTACAGCTTACTCACATCACTAAAATCTTATGAACTCACCAGCTTAATTGCTGATCAACTCTTTCAAATAACTTGTATTCTCAGGAGACTATTAGACAGGTGCTCGTGTTGGGACTTCAGAAGATGGAGCATTATAGCTTCAAGTCTTGTTTTGTTATTTGTTTATGACTTCTATGTTTTGTGAACACATATATTGTAAACACTTTCTTTCTAAATGAAATGGTTATTCATTACTTGCTTACCATATACATATCTCGTGATACTTGACATGACGCCCTGCACCCCCGAACGTTTCTGCCGTTCCGGTTTTGGGGTGTGACAGATTGGTATCAGAACATTGTTTATAGTGAACTAAGTATATCAACCGATAAAAGATATACGTCTATAAATACAATGGGGCTTAAGTGCTCTGGATAATGATATATTTTAGAGTATAACTACAAGTTATAAAAATATACCTACTTGCTCATACATGTACATAATAGAACTAGGATCACAAGGAGAACATAACTAAAAGTATTTAAAGGTTGGGCACTGTCGTCAACCCGAACAGTTATGAAATCATAGCTAGGATCAATATAGCCTGATCAACTATATTCATTCGATATGTGACCAACATGTTTTTGGGAATGATGTAGTGTTGCAACAGGGTTAAAACTTATCAGAACACCAGTCAAGAGAACGCCAGAACAAGTACAGTTAGAGTTAGAGTACTATGGGAGTATTCTATGATACGATAGCGCGATAACAAGTCTAGAACATAACAAGTACATTACGTTAGTATACTATAGGAGTAATTTAGTCTAGATACATAACTTATGTGATAACTTAAAAGACCCTTGCGGATAGGTCTATAATCTTACAGGGTATATTCATAAAGTTTTATATATAATCAAGACCTTATAGACATAGAATCTGTGACTGACGCTTCGCTATCCATTCCTTTTAAGGAAGTATTGTTGAGGTGGGATCAATTGTTCGAAGGTCTATTTGATTCAATTATATATAATACCAACTGGTATACCTAGTATAATTATAGGAAGATTCCATAAGGATCACCCCATAAAGTTACCTTAAAGCTCATAGGTTCTTTAGTCACTTTCATTCTCGCATGACAAGCCCAGATAAACGTAACCACTTCCTCATAGTAGGCAACATAAGAGTTCAGGAGGAACAAGGACAAACCAATGAGAAGATTTAAAGGAAAGATCAGCCGAAGTAACCAAAAATGTCTTACGCGTCACACTAATAAATATTAACTAGGTTAATTTAGCGAGCGAGTGGAAACACTTCTCACATTACATGTGTTAGAATTATTTTCATACATGCAGCTGGTAATAGCTATTCAGGAAATAGATATTCATTCGAGGATAGTTATTTCAAATTCATAGAGTTTATTAGGTATAGACTCATTTATGAATTGTTCCTAGAACCCTGTGGAAGTCAGGACCCGATAGATCCAGAACTTGTATAACCTTATATGTTCAGCTTTCGGCTTGTGTCCGTTGCTATAGACTTATTCCGTCTCATCTTTGTTTTATTTTAGCAAGGATGCCTCCTCGCAGATCACCCAGACACGCTACTCCGATAACTCCTGTACCTTCTCCACAAATCGATGCAGCAACTTTGAACACTGCAGTGGCCGAGGCTGTGGCAACATCCATGGCACAATAAAACTCCACCAGTATAGGTGGAGGCGAAGCGCCTATCGATTCTACTCAAGGTGAGGTCCCTGTGCGCCAGGGAGAGTTCTCCTACAAGTACTTCACCATATGCCAACCACTGTCCTTTAAAGGGACTGAAGGAGTCATTGCCCTCCTGCAATGGTTCGAGAAAATAGAGTCGGTCTTCGAAATCTGTTTATGCCCCGAAGGAAGCAAAGTGAAGTTTGCTGCCTGCACCTTTGATGGCAAGGCCCTAACATGGTGGAACAACCATGTTAAGTCACTGACCCTATCAGTGGCAAACTCAATAGGTTGGGAAAACCTAAAGGAGGTAATGCAGGAAGAATATTGCCCGTTAGGCGAGATCAAAAGCTGGAACAAGAGCTGTGGGATCTCACTATGGTCGGCTCAGACATAGTGACCTACACGGACCGGTTCAGCGAACTAGCAGCTCTATGCCCTGGGATGATTACCTCGGAAAAGAAGATGATAGAGAGATACATTTGGGGTCTGACTGCTCCGACCCAAGGAAATGTCTTATCTTCTAACCCAGCCACGTTCGATAGTGCTAAACGCTTGGCTCAGCGACTCATCGATCATGGAGTCCGCCACAACGTAAAAGTCCCTATTCCCGAGTCATCAAGGGAAGAGGACTATAATCAAGAGTCGGAGAACAAGAGAAAGAAGAAGCAAACAACACAAGACATCCCGCAAGAGCAACAAGCGAGTACTATGTACGCCGCTACGACGCTTACTACTTCAGCATCTGCCAGTCGTTATGCTGGAAATCTTCCAAAGTGTGGAAAGTGCAACTTTCACCACACTGGAGTGTGTCGAGAAATGCAGTGTCTGAACTGCCACAGAAAAGGACATATAGTCCGTTACTACAGGGCACCGGCTCAACCGATCTCCCAATTCCTTGGAGCTTAGGAAAACCGAGCCTGTTATGGCTGTGGTGAGAATGGACACATTAAGAGGGACTGCCCAATAATCAAGAACTCAGGTGCGGATGGACGTATTCTGATGATCACGCAGGAGAATCTATCTCGGAGTCGTCGTCGAGTAGTGGTGCGTTTTCAAAATAGTACTTACTTTTAAAAATTAATTTATATTCATATAAGATTAAAATTTGGCGATGACACTTAAAAGTAACTATAACAACTCACATGTTGAAATAGGTCGTAATATTCAAGAGAATTAAAAGATCCCTTAGAGAAGCTATTATGACTCACCATATACATCAGAGTTGTGCGCAACTGAGATGTTGCAGACCTAGAGTGAGCGACTCCGCTTAGGTCCCCTTTCCTTAATTGGTTGAGGATTTGAGGCAGAGATGCTCAATCGACTGCCTGAATCATCTTAAGTATTCATAACTTGTATATGACGGGCGATGGTAGTGGTACCATGGGGGATCATAGTATAAAAGTATCCTTTCAGTTAGTAAACCACTTTTATTTGTATGTATGCGCACATACGGTATGATACATAGGAGTGTTAATTTCAAAATAGAAAACAGGAAACTCGAGATCAGTTACAAGGAGTACATTGTTGACCAAATATTGTAAACACTTTCTTTCTAAATGAAATGGTTGTTCATTACTTTCTTACCATGTACATATCTCGTGATACTTGACATGACGTCCTCCACCCCCGAACGTTTCCGCCGTTCCGGTTTTGGGGTGTGACATTTTTGGAAACCGGCTGAGTATGGTGATTGGTGATCTTGTTAGTGAGAAATAATCTGCTTTTGCTGTTGGCCGACAAATCCTTGATGGTCCTTTCATTCTTAATGAGTTTCTATCTTGATGTAAAACAAAGAAAAAGAAGGCAATGATTTTTAAAGTAGATTTTGAGAAGGTGTATGATTTAGTCAGATAGGATTTTATAGATGATATTCTTGGAAAGTTTGGCTTTGGAACTAGGTGGCAGGGTTGGATTAGGGGATGTTTATATTCTTCTATGGGTTTTGTTTTAATTAATAGTAGCCTTACGAAAGAGTTCCAGTTTTATAAAGGATTAAGATAAGGAGATCCTCTTTCTCCTTTTCTTTTTATTCTGGTGACAAAGTCTTTTCATATTGCTTTTTCTAATGCTGTGGCGGAGGGAAAATTTTCACCTCTTGTCATTAAACCTAATTTCAGAATTTCTCATCTTTTTTACACGGATGGTACAGTTTTCATAGGAGATTGGAAAGTGGAGAATTTTTTGAACATTGTCACTATTCTGCCATGTTTTTTCTTGGCTTCTGGGTTAAAGAGTAATATTCACAAATCTCATCTTTTGGAGTTGGTGTTCCTTTTGATGAAGTTGAGACGGTGGCTTGTTTAGTAGGTTGTGTAACTTTTAAGACTCCTTTTGTTTATGTTGGATCGATGGTGGGTGGCTCTATGAATAGACTTCATTCGTGGTCTATTGTGGTGCAATAGTTTGAGTCGAGATAATCTAAATGGAAGATCGATACTCTTTTAGTTGGGGGTCATCTCACTATTCTTAAATAAGTTCTAGGTTCTATTCCTAATTTTTATATGTCGTTGTTCAAGGTCCCTTATGTTATTCTTGTTTAACTGGAAGCTTTGAGGAATGCTTTTTTTAGGCATTGGGAAAGATGAAAGGAAGATTTCTTGGGTAGCTTGGTAGAAGGTGTTGATGGCGAAAATTCATGGTTGTTTGGGAGTGGGTAGTTTTTTTGCTTTGAATAGAGCCCTTCTCTTCAAATGGATATGGAGGTTTCGGTCTTCTCCTGGTTCTTTATGGGTGCGTATTATCAAAGCTATTCACAGGGTTCATGGTCTCTTGGATTCGGATATTAGATCTAATTGACAATCAGTTTGGATTGATATTATTTGTGCCTCCTATGCTTTACGTCTTAAAGGTGTTGATTTATTTAGTTATTTTAAGAATTTTATTGGCATGGTGTTAATACTTTGTTTTGGCTGGATGTGTAGGTTGGAGAAACGCCTCTTAAAGATCGATTCCCACAGTTATTTGCCCCAGAGAGTAATAAGGAAGTCTATGTTGCAGTTAAATGCAACAGTAATTTGATTGTTGATTCTTTTCGTCATTCTTGTTTGGGTGGGGCAGAGTCTGACCAATTAGTAGGTTTAACATCCACTCTTTCATCGATTTCTCTTAACTCGAATCTTATTAAATGGGTTTGGGATTTAGATACCTCGGGTAATTATTCTGTTTCTTCTGCTCGAAATTTGGTGTAATTGGCTATTTTGGGTTCGGTTGGTAATGCCACTAGATGGGTGTCTTTGATTCCTATTAAAGTAAATATTTTCTATTGGAAAATGTTTTGGATAGGTTACCTACAAGACAAAATTTATCTTTGTAAGGCTTGGAGATTCAATTGATTTTATGCACTATTTGTAATGATGAAGTGGAATCATGCAATCATGTGTTTCTTTCTTGTTTTAAGACGGTCATTCATAGAATCTTGAAGTTAAGGGAATTGTTATTATTATGTCACTTTTATTTATCTTATTCTAGATAGACTTCTGATCCGATATGTTAGGCTAGTTTGTTATTTTCTTGTGGCTATTTATTCAACTATTCTGATGTAACCAAGGACAATTCAATTAATGAAAAAAAACTGATTCCCGGTTCAATCTGACTTTCTTTATGGTATCAGAGCATTGGATCCATACACAACCAGACTTCCAATGGCAGGAGATAAGCTGGAATCGTCTGGTGATGACAAGAAAAACAAGATAGATACAAGCTCTCCATACTATATTCATCCATCGGATTACCCCAAGCAGATGCAGGTAAACGATGTGTTGAACGATAGTAATTATGGAGAATGAAAGCAAGAGATGATGAATTTCTTGCTGGAAAAGAACAAGATGGGGTTTGTGGATGGTATAATCGAGAAACCAGACGCAAAGTCTCCTTTGAACTTCGCTTGGACACGAGCCGATGAGATGATAAAGGGGTGGATAACGACAGCTATGTAAAGAGAGATACACACCAACGTTAGATATGCTAACAAGTCGTCTGAGATTGGGCGCGATCTAGAAGAACGGTACAAGAAAGAAGGAGCACCTCGAGCCTACGAATTGAAACAAACCCTCAACGCCTTGCGGCAAGGTTGTGTATCTGTTTCGACATATTATACAAAGTTGAGTACTACTTGGGATGAACTCCAAACCGTTCTTCCTAACCCTCGCTGCAAGTGTAAAGGGTGCCATTGTGGGATCGGAAAACGGCTCAACGAAGTAAAGGAGAAAGAGAGATCCTACGGATTTTTAATGGGGTTAGACGATGACTTTTATGTGGTTCGAACTCAGATTTTTGCCACGAAACCAACACCATCGTTAAGCACTATCTACCATCTGGTAGTCGAAAGTGAACAACAGCGAGCCATTACAGGCAAGTCCAAAAGAACTAGAGTAGAAGCTGTAGCGTTTCAAGCAGATTACAACGGACAAAGAAGCTTCAGACAGACTCCAGTAAAGACGAACCCAAAACCGGTCAACAAGGTAATCGAGAAAAACCCCAAGTCAGAAAACGAAAGAATAAAATATGCTCTCACTGTCAGCGAGAAGGGCACAATAAAGAAGGATGTTTTAAACTGATAGGATATCCTGATTGGTGGCCCGACAACAAAGAGAAAACGAAGCCCAATGCAGCTTGTGTGGAACAAGAAACGAGCCATGTACCTGGCTTAACTGATGAACAATACTGGCTCCTTGTCGCTCACTTTCAAGAAAATGGAAACTTGACAGGCAATAAATCTCATCCACGAGCAAACATGGCAGGTAGAAATCAATCTTTTGATGGTTGGGTTGGCGACTCAGGGGCAAGCGAACACATGACGTGTAGAGATGATTTTTTGGAAAACAAAAACCCAAACCCTAAGGAGACACCTGTAGTCATTCCCAATGGCGACATGGTGCCTGTTACGGGGGAGGGTGAACACACTCTAAAGAGGGGTCATAAAATTAAAGGAGTTTTGCTTGTCCCTACTTTTGATTACAGTCTTTTTTCGGTAGGGAAACTCACTGATGAATTGAATTGTGTGGTTTCTTTCTTCCCTGGTTTTGTTGTAATGCAGGAGTTGGGGATGATAGGTTTTGAGCACTACATCATTCCTATGGTGTACATGCAAACCCTAATAACCTTTGGATCTAGTTTGTCTAATGAACATGCAATTCAATATCCAAAGCCATAAACCCTAGATCTAATAAACTATAACTAAAATTAGGGTTTAGATCTTACCTTATATTTTATGTAGCAATAACAATCTTTTCCTTGGCTTCAGAAAGCTTAGTGCCTTAAGTGTTGCACCTTTAATGGAGTCACAAAGACCACTAAGCAACTAGATGAAGAAGAAAGAGAATTGGAACTCTAAAAACGTCCAGGAAACCCTTCATAAGTGTTAGCCACGTTTTTGGGTCTCAAGGGGCCTTTAAATAGGTAGGCAATTAGGGTTATCTAACAAGTAAACCCTAATTTGACTGCTTAAGCCCTAAGCAGCCCATGAACCCCTTCTGGAACATGCCTTGGACAAAAATCATATGGGCTTCCCATAGATTTCGTCCAACCTATAGTCCAAGGAGATCCATAGCCTAATTGCAATTATCTTATAATTACAATTCCAGTCCCCTAAGTTTAATTAATCTGTTTTAGCCACAAAATTAATTCTTGACTAATATTAATTAAACATTATGATTTCTCCTTTAATATATTATTCTTATAATATATTAATAAATCATAATTAATCATTTCTCTCCTTAATTCATCCTACAAGTTGCTATGGTGAAGGCAACCCAAAAGGACCATGCTCATAATCCGGTCAAGTACATACCAAAATAGTTATGGACTTAGACACTAATTCAACAAGGGACGAGGCGCTTGATTGGAGCGGGTGACCGTGTTGGAGGATTGTATCAGATGGGGTCAACGAAGCCAAGCAAAGCTCTCCTAACTACATTTGAGGTTTGGCATAAACGCATAGGTCATCCATCCACCAAGAAGATTTCAAGCTTAAATTTTACTGATGTTTCTAAAGATAATAACAGGTGTGATGCTTGTTTTAAAGCCAAACACACACGCCTCCCTTTTCCCATTAGTGAAATAAGAACTCTTTCAAGTTTTGATTTGGTGCATTGTGATGTGTGGAGGAAATATAGAACCCCGTCTATGAGCAAAGCGTCTTACTTTCTTACCATTGTAGATGCTTTTAGTAGGGCTGTATGGACTTTTTTAATTAAACACAAACATGAGGCGAGCATACGCCTCATGGATTTTCACAAAATGGTCAAAACACAATTTGGTGTTCAAATAAAGCGTGTAAGATGTGACAACCAGGGGGGGGGAGTTTGTATCAAATGACATGCACAATTTTTATGCACAAGAAGGAATTTTTTTAGAAACATCTTGCTCGCACACCCTTCAACAAAACGGGGTGGTGGAATGCAAGCATCGACATTTACTTGAAACTGCACATGCTTTACTCTTTCAAGCTAATTTACCCACAACCTTTTGGGGGGAGTGTATATTGACAGCCACATATGTCATTAATAGAATGCCCACCAAAGTTTTACATGGTGCCACGCCTTATGAGGTACTGTTCCAACAAAAACCCTCATACGAACACATGCGGGTATTTGGGTGTTTGACTTATCATAGAAACACATACACCGGGGGAGACAAATTTGAGAAACGGGGTAAGCCCTACATATTTGTTGGATATCCCCATGGCACAAAGGGATATAAAATATATGATTTGGAAAGTGATGAGTTGAAAAACTCTTTGATCGTTTAGATCTTCAAACAGGTTAATCAGAAAAATACTAACAGAAAAATCAAACAAAAGAATGAATCAAAATATGTCGAATGATTCAATAGATTCAAGCCTCAGCAGAGCTCGACAAAGAACTTCCGCTGTAGAGGCTATTAGGGTTACAAACAATAAAACAGAAAAATTTCTATGAATGATCGACACCAAATTTTACGTACTGAGATGCATGCAAGCATCTATAAATACTAAACCCTAGAAATAACTCACGGATGGACAGGCCCAATCCGGATACAAAAATTGGACTAAAGAACGAGCCCAAGACGCAACACATAATGGACCCTACAATCTCCCCCTTTGTGTCAATTGGAGCGAGATATCACTTCAGCTTGCTGGGTGCAGCTGCTGGAACTTTCTTGGTGGTTTCGAACAGACGAGGAATAAGAGCGAGAATGGTTTGTCTGAACCGAATGTACCACTGGATCATGTCGTCAAAATACATCTTGTCATCTGCAGAGTTCTGCTCGCATCGATTGATGATTCCCAGAAATGTTCCAAGCATGCAGTGGTATACAGATGTTTATCCGCCAAGGCGAACAGGTATTTTTGGCCTTCGTTCCTTGTGAACATGACAGAGTTCCATTCGGGTCGATTCTTCCCATCTGCATCATATTTAAATCACTTGCAGAACCAACAGGAGAGATGGTAGGCTTTTTCTTGAAAATACTTGCGATCTCCTGATCCATCTTGGCGACCTCCATAATGTAGCAGACCAACATCCTTTTGATGTGATCAATGATTGGCCCGTATTCAGCTTCGTTGGTGAGGAGAATGTTGTGCATAATGATCGAATCATGTGGATTCAGGTTGGGAAGATCGGCAAGTGAAATAGCATGTTCTGTTTTGGCAGACCCCCTCAGCACTTTGAACCGAACGTTTGTGAAGTTACCCTTCCGAAAGGGTTTTAGGACCCGAACGTTAATGATCTTCTGAGCACTCCATGTCTGATACTGAGGCTGAGCATCCCTCAAATAGAATTCAACGAGTTCCCTATCAACCTTTGGGTGAGAATGAGGGACATCAGCAATATGGGAGAAAGCGTGAAATATGAAGGCTTTTCGGGTCAGTGGCATATCAAACTGAGAGTTGACAGAATTGATCCGGTCCAAGGAAATCACCGGTTTGAGCCACAGGATGCTGGGAGTATCAATTGCTTCTTTGATAAGCTTCTCGAGAGTCCACGGAGGAAATAGAGTTTTTCGACTCTCAAGGAGATCATGAGCCTCCTTCATTTTTCTTTCATTCACCTCGGCCTCTCTGGCAACGCGAGCACTCATGTCTTCATCCTTTTCCCGACCTTGTTTCTTCAAGAGATCAGCGATGGTCTCTTTATCATCATCGTCATCACTGTTTTCAATAATCTTCTTGCCTTTATCTTTAGCACCCGAACCTGAAGGTTGACCTGTTGGAGGAGGTTCAGTTGCTTTAGTAGAAGTAGGAGGCTGTTGAGACACATCTTCTCCCCCTTGTTTTGGATAGGCCACGAAATCAGGAAGCCCTTCAATTTTGCTGAGAAGATCAAGGGAGGGAGCAAGCTTCTCAGCTAGATTACGCCTCACAGAATAGTTCAGAATGGGATGATGTGCTTCAATAATGTTGGAGAGGTCGGCGTGGACATTCGAAACACACGTAGAAATGACCGCTCGCTCAGATCGGAGAGACGCAACCTCCTTTTCTGATTGGAAGAGTTGAAGACTCTTGATCTTTAGAGTAGTGTTTTTTCGAGCAAGAGCATCCATCACAGAGTTTTCTGAAGCAAGATCTTCTTGCAGCTTGGTCAAGTGCTCCTCAACAGTCGCCTGGAAGGTTTTATTGTCATCGTCGAGAGATTGACGAAGACTGGCAAAGGATTGCAATTCGGATGTGAAAGAAGTAGCCAGCTTCACGACAAGAGAGTCAAGCTTTGCTGCATTGGAATCAGCGGCTCCCTGTAAAGACTTTAAAAAAGTGTTAGCATCGACAAATAGTTTTTCGACTTTTTCGGTCGCAGAAGCACACACCTTGGTAGATGCGTCGATAGTAGCAGTGGCAGAGTTGAAGAAGGCTTCATGAGCCTTGGTAAACGTATCAACTAGCCCCTGAATGGCATCCTTTGAGATAGTGGACCGAGAGGAAGAAGAGGAAGCGATGAGACTGTCGATTTTCTCATGAAGTTCCTTGAGATGCTTTTTAGTGACAGGAGCATCATCGTCATCATCACTTTGAACCTGATACGGACTATAGTAGACTGAGTCAAACATCATGTCTTCTCCACCATGAAAAGTTTCATCATCTGCTGAGTGGTTGGGAGATGAAGGCGAGGGTGGAGGTTCGTTTGTGGTAGTTTGTTCTGTAGCGGGTGTGGATTCGGGTGCTAAAGTATGAACCCCCGTATCAGATACGTTGGTTCGAACTCCAGTGGTGGTTGTTGTCGTAGCTTCTGTGAATACAAGAGGTGGTACAGGGATAGAGGTGGGTGGTATTTGAGTAGTGGAGGTTATGGAGGGAATGGAAATAGAGATAGAGACTGGAGGAGGAGATACTGGTGTAGTTGAAACATGTACCTCAGGTGAAGGTGAACGAGGAGGAGTGTCACCTCGAATTGACTCCTCAGAGTCTGAGGTCTCATCCTCTGATTCACTGGCAGAAGAGGCAAGAATGAGTTTGCACCTGGGCTGAGTTTTCCTCTTCTTAGGTGGAGGTGATTGAGCTACCTTCGAAGGTTTTCGCTTCTTTGGAGAAGGACCTTTCGCTCCTTTGACAACTTTCTTGTCTTTCCCCTTGTCTGGTTTCTTTCCCCTAGGAGCAGGTCTGTCAGCGTCGTGAATTGATTGAATCATTTCTGGAGTGAGCTCTCTGGGGCCTGAACGAAGAAACTCCTTATAAGTCTTGATGATGCGACTGTCCCTTGGAATACACACATACATTGACTTAGGGATTGAGCCAACGAACTGAAATTTTGAGGAATCAAACACTATGATCTTCGTTGTGTGGAAAATACCGATCGAGGAGAGTGGAGAATCAGCAACGACAGGGACATGATACTTGTCCATTGCCCACTTTGTGACCAGAGTCTAGAATCTGGCATAAGAAATCTCAGAATGGCAAGAAGTAGACGCAAGGCTTTGAATCAGCTGCTGCCATAAAACCGATCCATAGTCGAGATTGACTCCGTGGTGCAGCCCATAGAGAATTGTCATAAACAGTCTACTATCCCCATCAGAACCTGCACTTCGTTCTGATAATCCTTTGAACAACACAGTGAAGAAGCCATTCCACTAAGGAGGAAGACATGATTTCTTGAACTTGGTAACAGTGGTTAGAATTTTGGTATATCCCATGTTGTAAAACATGGAGAACAGCTGTCCCACAGGAATAGACTCAGGGTTAACCCTTGACTCATCAGGCTCGAACCCTAGAAGCGAACATAATCTTTGTTTGGAGATGGAGGTTTTGGTATCAAGAATGTTGAAAAAGATGCGATCGACAGACTTGTCATAGTGGGCAGTCGAGAAAACCTACAACAAGCACTCCATTGGAATGATTTCAGACTTGGTTAATGCTTGAACCAGTGGAGAGTGCTTAAAACACTCCACGATTAGGAACATGAAAGCGTCGTAGACATGTGGGGTGAGATCAATGATCAGGCTTTGTTGAGGTCGGATAGGCAAAATGTGGGAGGTAGCATGATCTGAAGAAGAGTCCGCCATTGAAGAGTGGTTTTGGAGAAGATGATGAACAGTGGGAGAAAATAATTGTTTCTTGCTCTCTAAATATTTGGTGCAGTAAAGAGGTAAAAGACTTTAGGGTTTACCCTTTATACCGTGGGTAGAAGAGAGAGAAGAATCCGCTCCCAAATCTTCTTGAAAATCGAAGCGTTTCTTGAGGTGATTGACGCGTGACAGTTTGGCAATCCCTATGATTACGCATGAGATAGAAAAACTCTTCCATTTCGCACGCGTTCCCACCAAATACCCTTTTGAATTCCTGAACCGATAAGCTTCTGGCTGAGTCAGCAGATTATCCTTAGCTGTCGTCACTAAATAAAAGCGAACACATGTAGCATTAACCACCACATCCTGTTTAGAAGATAGCATTAAATCCCGAAGCCAAAAAAATAGCTTGTAATGAAGGTAACCAGATTTTTGGAAAATCAAAAAGATTTTCGTGCATAGAGTGTCAAAGATAAAGAAATAAATCAACATATATGTGGGAATTTGTGATGTCAATAGAGACACAAAACAGTGGATCCCGGGCACGAATCTCTTTCTTCAAAGTCAAGAGAGACCTTAAAGTGTTTGTGTGGTTTCCCGTTGAATTACGATCAATCACTAGTTAAGAATTGTTGAAAGGCATCATTTAATAAGGCTTATTTAGGAGGCTTTCACTTCAGTTCAGAATTCCTGATCTTGACATAAGACAGAAATCGACTGAAGAACTTGTGAGACCAATGTGGTCTGTTGAACAAGTAGGTTTGGATAATATTTAAGTGACATGTTGAAAATAGTTGGAGTGAAATCTCAAGAAAAAATTAAAATTGGATTCTAAGGGAAGAAATGTTATGGTATATAACAATTTCATAAGAATCACACAAAAAGAAAAATTAGAGATTTCATGGTACAAACACTTGGATGAATTCATTAATTCATAAGTGAAAGCTAGAGCAAATTTAATTGTTCACCGTCAATGCATAGTAGGTGTTGAATTGTGGGTTCACTTAGCACGTAGTGACACGCAGCTAAGATCACTAACATAGAGATTGTGTAACCATAAACCTCAGTGGTGATTTCTGAGAGTCTCAAGGGTCACTTGTATGAAGCGAATATGATGGAGAAAAATATTTGAGGTGGTATAAAGAAACCAAAGTACCTATGCTATAAAAATAGTGACTAAGTAGAAAACTCTTAACTCATATGAGAAAAGAGTAAGGTAGCTCATGATTAGAATAAATGTATCAGCCTAATTGGGAAGACAAGGTTTGTATATACCAAGTCAGTTAGGCTTTATTCAGAATCAGTTGAGGCTTTGGACGACATGCAGCAACATGCTTCTAGGGACACTTAGCTATGCAAAAGTGTGAGAATGATACCTGCCCCATCGATAATCTGTAGACTATTAATATAAACAAAAGAAGAGTTACTTTTTTTTGGAGTTTTTGATATTTTTGTAAAAAGATAAACAAAACAAACCAAACAAGAAAAAAATTTGTGGAACTGAACCCGAAATAGACCGAACGCTCAGTTCATTTCGGTTAAAAAAAATGTTTTTGGAATTTTTGGAAAAACTATTTTACAGATGGGTACAACCAAAAATATCACCTTGTTTAGATAAGCGAAAAAAAATTGCAATGGGACTGAACCCGAAATAGACCGAGCGTTTGGTTCATTTCGATTCCCATGTGAACCGAGCCCGAAATAGACCGAGCGTTCGGTTCATTTCGCTTCCAACATTTAGTTCTGAGAATGTATTTTTGGTACTGACTCCGATTCCATCATACCTAGGCCTTGCATAATTTTATTAAAACTTGCTTCAGGAAGGGCTTTGGTGAAGATGTCAGCCAGTTGATCAGTGGTTCGAACAAAGTGAATCTCTACGTTTCCGTCTTCCACATGATCCTTAATAAAGTGATACCGTAATGCAATATGTTTGGTTTTGGAGTGTTGCACTGGGTTATGACAGATCCTTATTGCACTTTCAGAGTCGCAATATAAAGGGATCTTTTTCATATTGAGTCCATAGTCCCGGAGTTGGATTTGGATCCAAATCACTTGAGATGTGCAGGAGGCAGCTGCAATGTACTCTGCTTCGGCTGTAGACAGAGAAACACACGTTTGTTTCTTATATTGCCAGCTCACCAACTTACCGTCGAGGAAATGACAGCCTCCTGTAGTGCTTTTCCGATCAATACCACTTCCTCCAAGGTCTGCATCTGAGTAGGCTTGAACAAAGGAACCTAAGTTTGAAGGATACCAGAGACCGAGAGAGGTGGTTCGCTTCAAATACCGGAGTATATTCTTCACTGCCAGCATGTGTGCTTCACGTGGATTTGCTTGAAACCGGGCACAATAGGAAACTGAAAACATTATATCAGGCCTGCTAGTTGTGAGATACATCAGGGAACCAATCATTTGGCGATATAGTGTTAGGTCAACTGCCGGTTTTTCCAAAGATGGTGTGAGCTTGGTCCCGAACGCCATAGGGACTTTGACTTTTGAATCTCCCATCATGCCGAATTTGGCAAGAAGAGTCTTGGTATATGCTTCCTGGTTGATAAAGATGCCTTCGGGTCCCTGTCTAATATTTAAACCAAGGAAAAAGTTAATCGGACCCATTGAGCTCATTTCAAATTTTGTCTCCATCAACTTTCTGAATTCAGCTGTTAAGCTAGGATTCGTTGAGCCAAAAATGATATCATCAACATAGATCTGAACTATCGTAAGGTGGTTACCTTCCTTTTTACGAAAGAAGGTTGGGTCAACCGAACCTTGTTTGAATTTAGACATCTTTAAAAACTTAGTTAGTGTTTCGTACCATGCCCTAGGTGCTCGTTTCAGACCGTAAACTGCCTCATCTAAGATATAGCAGTGATTTGGATATTTTCATTCATGAAACCAGGAGGTTGCTCTACGTACACCGTTTCTTCAAGTTCCCCATTCAGAAAAGCGCACTTCACATCCATTTGGTAGACCTCGAAATTCTTGTGTGCAACATAGGCAAGAAATATTCGAACACATTCCAGCCTTGCTACTGGAGCAAATGTGTCTTCGTAATCGATTCCTTCTTCCTGGCAGTATCCTTTTACCACTAGCCGAGCCTTATTCCGGATTACATTCCCTTCCTTGTCCATTTTGTTCTTGAAAACCCATTTGAGACCGAGAACCGAAGCATCTTTTGGTGTTGGAATGAGTCTCCAGACTTTATTTCTTTCAAACTCGTTGAGTTCGTCTTGCGTTGCCTGGAACCAATCAGAATGATCAAGGGCAATATTGACGGTCTTCGGCTCAGTTTTGGACACGAAAGAATTAAACATGCAGAACTCTACTTTGGAGAACAAAGCAGCCTGTTTCGCCTTCAGTTGTGAACGAGTTAGAACCTTCTCTGATGCGTCACCCACTACTTGAGATAAGGGATGATCTCTGGTCCATTTGGTGAGAGGAGGATAATTTGGATCGTAAGACGGATCCAGTTCAACATTCACCATTTCTTCTAATTCTGATTGAGTATCATCGTCATAGAGTATATCGGAATCTCCCCCTCGACAAATGATGAGCCAAGAAATCTTTCTTCAATAGGGCTTTCGGGTTGATCCAGACTTTCGGTTGTTACTGGACTTTCGGGTGCATAGGGCTTTCGGATGCAACAAGACTTTCGGTTGCAGAGGGGCTTTCGGGAGCAACAGGACTTTCGGGTGCAGAGGGGCTTTCGGGTGCGTCAATAATTGGATTCTCCCCCTGAATATGTGAGTCCTGCTCATTTGAAGAGGATAGATTCTCCCCCTCGACCGAAGTACCGCTCTGGGGAGGTTCTTTTCGAACTGGTTCTTTCGCTGCCATTCGTTTGGCTGCATCTTCGATGATATTCTTAAGGTGATCAATCTTGTTGTCTGCTGTCGTGGCTTCAGAGTGAGCTGCTTTCTCAGGTTCATCAAATAGATCCCTGAACTGGTCAAAGAGATTGGCGATAGAGGCTGTGACTTGACCTGTTTGAGAGAAAATCTCTCCTATTGCTTCTTCAGTGGACTTCAACTTCTTGACATAATTGTCATCGAACGTCACATAATAGGTTTCTTCAATTCTTTTAGAATGCTTATTCAAAACCCTGTAAGCCTTCGAAGTAAGAGAATATGCCAGAAAAATACCTTCATCAGCTTTGACATCAAACTTGTTGCGATGTTCTTTGGAGTTGAAGATGAAGCACCTGGAACCGAACACGTGAAAGAACTTGACATTCGGCTTCCTGTTGTTAATAATCTCATATGGAGCGAGAGAGAAACGCTTGTTGAGATAAGACCTATTCTGAGTAAAACATGCTGCAGCAATAGCGTCAGCCCAGAAATATAAGGGAAGGGAAGCAAAACTTAGCATGGTTCGTGCCGCCTCACACAAGGATCGGTTTCGCCTTTCGACAATTCCATTATGTTGAGGTGTATAAGGGGCTGAGAAGTTGTGACTGGTCCCTTTTTCTGCCAAGAATTCTTCGAATTCTTTGTTCTTGAATTCCAGTCCATTGTCGCTCCTAATATTTCGAACGACTTTCCTCAGTTGCACTTCGACCTGCTTGATAAAGATTTTCAGTTTAGGAGTCGCCTCAGATTTGTGATTTAGAAAGAATACCCAAGTAAATCGTGAGAAGTCATCAACAATAACAAGGATATACTTGTTACTGCCAATGCTTTCGATTGATGATGGACCACATAAGTCGATGTGAAGCAACTCAAGTGGTTCAACAACTTTCGTGTTTATGATCGTTGGGTGACTTTGGCGACTTTGTTTCCCCATTTTGCATACAGTGCACAAGTGTTCACGATCGAACTTGAGCAATGGAAGACCTTGAACATGACCGCCGGTGACAAGTTTGTTGATGTCTTTGAAGTTGAGATGTGAAAACCTTCGGTGCCACAACCAACTTTCGTCTGAGTGAGCTTTGGATAAAAGACATATTGCTGGATTCCCTTTGATTGGTCTGAGATTCAGAGGAAACATTTCATCTTTTTGATTTGACTTGAGAATGACTTTGTTGGATTTCTGCTCTATAATTTCTGAACCTTCGTCATCGAACGAGACTTTGAGACCGGTTCGTCCCACCAGTTGAGACACACTGATGAGGTTATGCTGCAACCCCTCTACATATGCCACCTTTCTGATTGTAAAATCTCCATTTGTTATCATCCCATAACCCTTTATCGTTCCATAAGAGTTGTTACCGAACTTGACATTGCCACCATTTTGAAGAGACCGAAACTCCCTTAGCTCTTCCTTCCTTCCTATCATGTGACGCGAGCAGCCACTGTCTATGTACCATTCTTCGTCAAACTGCTCGTCACTAATAACCTGCAAAAATTAAGCAGATTTAGGAACCCAAAGTTTCTTCGGTTCACGTGAGCCTTTTACAGAAACAGGAATAGTAAGAGAAACATCAACGAGATATGTTCGTTTAATTAAGGTTGTTTCATCTTTTCTTTTAATAGTAAACACTTTGATTTTATTAGAATTAGATGCAGGTGTATTGGATTTAGGTTCCGGTGTTTGGACTTTAGCCTGCTTTCGGTCTTCATCAGCTGAGGAAATTTTCCATTTTCCTTTCAAATCCTTTGATGATCTTGAATTTGGTGTAGGATCAGAATTAGGCTTAGTGGAAGATTGAGAACGAGAAGAATTAGAAGAAAAGAAATTAGAATGAGAATTTTTCCTGACTTGAGGTTCAAAATGACTCTTTCGGTTGTGGTCTTTTGAGGGACTGAACCTGGACCTTCGGTTGCCATTTAATGATGAACCGAAGCTGAATTTTTGGGTGTTGTAGGTTGGTGAACCAAAACTGGGTCTTTTGTTGTAAAAGCTAGACAGGTTGAAATCTGGTCTTTGCCTGTTGTTGTTTGGCGGACCGAAACTAGCTTTTTGGTTGTTGTTGTTGCTTTCGGGACCGAACCTATCCTTTCGGTTCTGCTCTTCCCGTGGCCCGTAAGTCTTCCTCTGGTTCTTTTGAATTGGAGATTCGAAGTTCCTTTTACTCTTGTTTTCTTCTCCTTTTGACTTAGAATTTTTGTCAAAGTGAGTGTAGTGAGGATTTTGGGAGCGCCAAAACTGCTTCCGCTCTGAGAGATTTTTCTTGTATCTCATGTTTCTCTGCTGCTTTTGATTTTTCACCTGTTTCGATTGTCTGTGGATGTTTGCCTTTTGTTTCAGCTTCTTAGCAACAGGTTTACTCTTCATGGAAGAGGTTTCGCTTGTTGAGGTGACTTCTTCCACTGGAATCTCTTTTGTGCGACTTGAACTTGGAACGTCAAAGTTGGTAGGCTTATTCAGAGGTTCGGGCACATATCTACCTTTGTTCTTCCATGATGTTCGCTCCGACAGACCGACTGTTTCATCTGCGTTGTCTATCGGTGCAGACCAGAAAAACTCATCACAACCATCTGCATTATCTTCGTTCACTATGGCAGTGAGTTCGACTGTCTGATGTTCGGTTACTCCCGTGACCTTATAAACCTGATTGGGAGTTGTTCTGACCTTTTGAAACATAACAACCTTTTCTTTAAGGATTGGGGACTTAGATTTGGACAAACGAGCGAATTCCACAGAATTTTCAGAAATCAGATTTTTGTGGTTTTCAGGTTCGCTCCTAATGAACTCGAAACAGTCAACAACATCCTCTACAGAAATTTCACTCATGTCATCGTCCTCATTAAGTTCAGATGCATTTTCGACATCAATTTTATTTTCTGAACTCAATTTGGTACTCAATGAGTCAAATTTTTGTATGGTTTCGGACCTGAGTTTCAACTTATCATTTTCATTCAAAAGATTTATAAGCATGTCCTTATGGTCTTTGGACTTAATAAAAGATTCAATTTTGTCCAGACCATACATATAAGTAGGATTGACATCGTCAAAAGACACAACACTTTCACAGTTGTATGCTTCGGCATCGATTTCATCCTCCTTAAACTCAAGGAAGGGTAAAATCATGCGATGTATCTTATGTCCTATTTCACAGTTTAAATGCAGCTGAGTAATGTTAGCATAAAGCCTTTTGGCAATTAAACAAAAAACATTCCTCTGTTTTAATAATTTAAGATTGTCTCTTTGCAAATAAATGTTCTCATCCCTAGACTTAACCAGCTCCAACTCTTTCTGCTCTATCCATATCCTTCGCTCCTCACTCTTGGATGACACCCTGCTTATTTGGTTAGTTAGATTAGAATTCGTGACCCGTGTTTGCGTTAAACAACTATCCAGATTTGAAATTCTTGAATTCAAGTTATTTAATTCCTTTTCATATGATTTTTGTGGAATTTTAAATGAAATAAAAATAGATTGTACCTTCTTGATCAGTTCATCAAGTTCACTGATTTGCACACTGAGAGGTTTCGCTGTAAAGCATAAGTCCTCTCGCTCCTTAGCCTCTTCGTTTCCACCATCAGTGTTGTATCCCCTCATCTGAGATACATCGGTCACCATCAGACATCTTCCATCAGTTTCACCACTCATTGCAACATAAGCCTTTCCATGAGAAGGCTTTCTCACTTCATCGTCTTCTGAGTCAGTAGACCACACCTGCACGCCACCGAACTCATCGTCATCTACCGAACCCTGCACAATAAGAGCATTCATAGAGGGATTAGCTGAAGCTTTCTTCCTCTTAATCTCCTCCAGTCTTTTTAGGAGACTAGCTTCTTCATCCTTCTCTTCATCTTTCTCTGCCATCTTTTTCAGCACGCAATCTTTTGCGTAGTGATTTTTCCCACCACAGTAAAAGCAAGTGACATCGGAGTCAGCTTCACCCTTCGCTTCCTTCTTCGATTCTTCAACCTTCGGCTCCTCTTTCACCTTTTCAGAGCTATAGATTCCCTGCCAATTACGATTTTTGTTGGTAGGGAACTTTTTCTTAAAGAACCTTCTGGGATTTGACACCATCATAGCATAGTCTTCAATTGTCAAATCGTGATCTCCCAGATTTAGATCCTCTTCGTCTTCTGCTGTACTCTTACCTTTGGACAGAAGTGCCAAAGATCCCAGATTTGAAACCATGCTTTTCTCTTGCAGCACTGTCTTTTCCTGGGATTTCAGAATCCCCACTAGTTTCGCCAGCGAGTACGATCTGAACTGCTCGTGTGCTTTAACCGTTGACACAACAACTCTCCATTTGGATCTTAGGCCATTCAGGAAAGTGACCTTCTGTTCGATGAGCTTCCGTTCAATATCATGTTTGATCATCTTGCTGAGAAGATGATTGAAGCGATTAAATGTCTGCGTAACAACCTCTTCTGGCTTCTGCTTGAACTCTCCAAATTCAGAGAGAAGTAAAGTCTGAATTAAGTGCTCCAGATCTTCATCTGTGGAATACAGCTCTCGCAGCCGATCCCAGATTTCCTTTGCTGTACTGCAACAACTCAACAATCTAAACGTGTCGGATTGAAGGGCGAATCAAATTAGTCTCAATGCCTTAATGTTGCATTGAAACTTCTGATTTTCGTCCCGAGCAACGTCTTTCACGTCTTTTAACAAATCATTGTACTCCTTTTGAGTTTTAATGATTCTAGATGTTTCTGAATGAGCAAATGGGCCAGATATAATAGCTTCCCATATCAGATACCCATTATCTTCAGATCCAATGACGTAGTCTTCAAAGTGGTGCGTCCAGACTTCGTAATCTTGAGTGTAGAGAATTGGAATCTTGGTTGTAGATCCTATACTGTGTGAGATGTTAATAGGATTAGGATGAGAATCGTCCATGCTTGATCATTTAACTCGTTATAAGATCAGACTTTGTAATACGTAATATTAGGGCAAGATGAATAATTAATGAGATACGTCAATTATGGAGTGACGGCTCAATAAATATCAATGAATGCAAAATAAACCCTAATCACTTCTTTCACAGAAGAGATGTGTATGAATTACATAGTCTCCCGCTCTGATACCAATTGATGAGTTGAAAAACTCTTTGATCGTTTAGATCTTCAAACAGGTTAATCAGAAAAATACTAACACGAAAATCAAACACAAGAATGAATCAAAATATGTTGAATGATTCAATAGATTCAAGCCTCAGTAGATCTCGACAAAGAACTTCCGCTGTAGAGGCTATTAGAGTTACAAACGATAAAACAGAAAAATTTCTATGAATGATCGACTCCAAATCTTACGTATTGAGATATATGCAAGCATCTATAAATACTAAACCCTAGAAATAACTCACGGATGGACAGGCCCAATCCGGATACAAAAATTGGACTAAAGAACGAGCCCAAGACGCAACACATAATGGACCCTACAGAAAGTAAGAAGATAATAGTCTCTCGTGATGTATGGTTCTTAGAGAATCAAGTTCCCATGAATTATGCTGAAACAAATAAACAACCACAGAATGCAGATTCACAGAATGAAGATTTATTCACGTTGCATGGTAATATTCCCAACCCTTCATGCATGACGATGAGAACGGATCACATGGTGATGGGGCTGACGTAATCCATGAGGCACCTGTTGACTCTTCGGCACCTTTAGAAGATGCTGACGTCATCAACATACATGATGACGTCACCGAAGTAGAGACACAACCGACACATTTAGAACCCTCTGATGAGCACCGTGCCACTCGAACAAGCAGTCAACCAATCTGGTTTCAAGGCTTCGAAGTTGAGCTTCCCCTATTGATCAATCATCCACCACCCGCGTCCGATCGAGTCGCTTCTACGATACATCCCCTAACTCATTATGTTTCATATAAACATTTTTCTCCTTCACATAAGGATTTTCTAGTGGCTATTGTTCTTCACAATGAGCCAAAAAGTTTTAAACAGGCTGCTAAACAACCCAAATGGCGGCTTGTAATGCAACGTGAAATAAAAGCTTTAGAAGATAATGACACATGGGAGCTCACCTTTCTTCCTAAAGGCAAACATGCCATTGATTCCAAATGGATCTTCAAGACTAAGTTCAAACCAAATGGTGATATAGAGAGGTACAAAGCCCGTCTTGTTGCAAAGGGCTACACGCAAATGGAAGGAGTAGATTATCACGATACTTTTGCACCGGTGGCTAAACTTGTTACGATTCGAATTTTATTGACAAGCGGTGAAAAAGAATTGGATTATTCACCAACTCGATGTGAATAATGCATTCTTGCATGGTGACTTGGAAGAAGATGTATACATGAAGATTCCCCAAGGATTTGGAAAAGAAGGAGACACGCGAGTATGTAAACTTAAAAAGTCACTGTACGGCTTAAAGCAAGCAAGTCGCAATTGGCATTACAAGTTTACCACAACTATTCGTACACTTGGTTTCATACAATCTCATGTTGACCACTCTCTTTTCATTTACAAAAATAACAATATTTTTGTGGCGGCCCTTATTTATGTAGACGATGTGGTCATTGTTGGTAATAATGCAGAAAAGATTGAGAGTACGAAAGCTAGTCTCCATACCCAATTTAGTATCGAAGACCTTGGTAGTTTGAAATACTTTTTGGGGATCGAGGTTTCACGCACAGAAGAAGGTTTAGTTCTCAGTCAACACAAATACACCATGGATATCTTGGACGATTCGGGTATGCTGGGGTGTAGACCAAGCCGTTTTCCCATGGAACAGAACCATAAACTCAATAAAGGTGACAATGAAAATCGGGTCGATGCAAATATGTATAGGCGTCTCGTTGGTCGTCTTTTGTATTTACAAGCCACTCTCCCTGATATATAACATGTTCGGCTAATATTTTGAGTCAATTCGTATCCGATCCTAAACAGCCACATTGGGATGCAGCTTTACGTGTTTTACTTTATTTGAAGACCACAGTCGGACAAGGTATCTTGCTTTAAAAAGATGGGTCTACTAATCTAGTAGCTTATAGTGACTTCGATTGGTTGGGATGTCCATATTCATGCCGTTCTCGAATAGGATACTTACTTCTCCTTGGATGAGTTCCCGTTTCTTGGAAATCCAAGAAAAAATCGGTGGTTTCGAGGTCTTCCGCTGAGGCTGAATATCTTGCAATGGCAAAGACAGTGAGTGAGATTCTTTGGGTTCGTTGGCTACTCACTGATTTGGGTGTTATCATTAACTCGCCTACCACTCTCATGTGTGACAATGAATCTGAAAAACACATAGCACACAATCCAGTTTTCCATGAACACACGAAACACGTGGAAATGGATTGCTACTTTATTCGGGAAAGGGTGGAATAAAAAGAAATCGCTCCTGTTTGGGTTCACACCAAAGATCAACTGGTGGACTTACTCACTAAACCACTTGGCGCGGAACGACTGCAATCTCTCATGGTCAAGTTGAACATTCGTAATCTTCATGCTTTAACTTGAGGAGGAGTAAAGGAATTGTTATTATTATGTCACTTTTATTTATCTTATTCTAGATAGACTTCTGATCTGATAGGTTAGGCTAGTTTGTTATTTTCTTGTGGCTATTTATTCAACTATTCTGATGTAACCAGGGACGATTCAATTAATGAAACAAAACTGATTCTCAGTTTAATTTGACTTTCTTTAGAAGTGGTGGGGTTTGGAGGAGCATGACTTCAACTCTATTATTGATTGGTCTGATTGGTTTGGTAACATCAGAATGAGGAAGAATTTGAAAGATGTTCTGGAAGGGGTGTTCTTTGTTGCCAGGTGGTTGTAACGCCCGCAAATCCGGGCAAGTCAATTTAGAGGCAATAGGGGTCGAAAACGACTTTTTGACAAAAAGATTATTTAGAATAAATAATCTTAACCAAGTTGTAGAATATGTCACAAGGTTTTCGTACATATAAAGAACGCTGAAATCCGAGTTAGAACGAAGAAGTTATGACCCGTCGAAGTTTCGCGTCGGAACTGGCACGGCATCGGGAAGCGTAAATAGTAAATTTACGATAGAGCGATATTTAGCCTTAGCGCTCTAAACAAAAGTCATAGAGTATGTTAAACTATGAACATCGATAAAAAGAACGCCCAAATCTGACTTCGTATGAGGAAGTTATGATTTTTTGAAGTTTCGGATTAGCAGTGTACAGCCCGAAATTCAAATATTAGATCGAGTGGTTTTTAGCCGACACGAACTGAACTAGAATCGAAGATCTCGTTAAGAGTAGCGTAACGAGAAAAATATGGGCGAAAACGGACATCGGATTAAGAAGTTATGAGGATTTAACGGACCAATCCTGTCCCGGCCTATTAATAATATAAATTTTAAAATCAATTCAAAATTAGCCGACGGAGTCTAAACGAAAGTTGTAGAGTACGTTCCCACCTTCACGTGGATATAAATAACGTCAAAAACGGAGCTCGTATGTGAAAGTTATGATTTTTAGAAGTCGGTAGTGGAAATTGCGAAATATGTGGGAGAGTGGTGACGTAGCCAAATCTCAGCCGTCGCTTGTTGACCACGGTGCTCTCTTCAAATGATGACACATAGCCTCGCATTACGCCCCGCTTCCGAGATTAGTACGCCCATCGTACCTTCGCTTCCTATCTGACTGGTGTGCGAGACAGCTGGAACCGAGGTGGCAATCCTATTCGAAGCCTACGCCCCGCGTAACCAAGGGCTACGCCCAACGTAGTCCGAGGTCTCGCGCCTATAAAAGGGAGTGCGAAGGTTGCCAAGTTCCTCACTCCAAAATCTCTTCTTTCTCTCACTAGTTTCTCTCTCTAAGTGCTCTAAACCCCCCTAAGCCCTAGATAAACCCCTTAGCTCCCGAGGGAAGCCCCTAGGCTCCCGGAGTCCCGAGAAAAGGAGTCTTTCGGTTTCAAAACGCTGCTCCAATAAAGTTCCGGTTTTCGATAAAATTTGCTGTAAGTGAGCTACGCTTATGCAATTTTTAATATAGCTTTCAAATAATTATAGGAATGTTATTAGGTCCTTAAAATAATTATTTGGGCTATTACTATGAGTTATATTGAGTATTATTAACGCTTATATAATAATAATAGTCAGACCTATTAATTGGTCACAGTTATCGTTAGACTAAACCCTAGTGGTATTGGTACTAGGTTTTATCGAAGGAAATTGTTTTGAGAGTATCGAAGCGCTGTTCGAGTACTGAGTCACCACCTTTCAGGTGAGTGCATGGTCCCCTTCAACTTACACATAGATATGAAGTATTTACTACGTGCTATGTGTGCATATTGTCTGTTTACTTGCTGGCTATGCTCGGTGAATGATTTTATACATGTTTTAAATGATTTAAACTGTATATATATTTTATATCTACGAAAATGTTGGGGTAAGGCATGGGTAGATGTAATAGATGAAATATGAGTTGGATGATGAGTTGAGAGGTAAAATAGACCGTGAGGTGAAGGTGAGAGGTGGACAATGAGAGAAGCCATTTTCCCAAATGATGGCCCCGTCATTCAGCAGAGTATGGATGACAACCACGGACTATTCTAGACAGTCCAGTGGAACACTAGCAGGCTCGCAACCTATAGGTGTTGTGAACGACGTGTTCACTGGTGTACTCTAAAAACCCATTGATATGTATTGCGAGTGGACTCTCGAAAACGATTTTGTCAATAAAACCCGGCAGAAGCGCCTAAAGGACTCTACCGGTAGAAGCGCCTAATAGAGAACCTCATAACCCCGGCAGATGCGCCTAAAGGACTATTTCGACAGATGCACGCCATAGAGAATGTCACAATTTTGGTAGTTGCGCCCTAGTGACAGAACTAGTAGATTGTGCTTGACAGATGTGTCATTTACAACGATGGAATTCATACCTATTCCTTAGGATACTGCTTAGGAATGAATGAACAAGAAATAGCTGATTCTTAGGGTAGATCCTTAAGAATAAAGAAGATAATGGGGATGGGTAAATGGGTTAATTGTTTGATTAAACATAATAATTATATTATTGTGGGTTGAAAACCCTATGTACTATCCAGGTTTCCCAACCTGACCCACTCAGTTTATTTATATCACATGTGACATTACACTGAGAGATTTAAAGAGATGTAGATCACTAGTGTAAATAATTGTAAGTTCTGTTTATGCTTATGTTTCTATATTAACGATGACATCCCAAACGTTTTAAAATGAAATAAATACGTTTCTTCGAAAATGTTTTAATAACATATTTATCATGTTTTTCTGTGAACAAATTCCGCAACATTTTTATTAAAAGTACTCTGATTTTTATAAAGCATAAACAAAATCGGTTTTTTCTGGCCGCGAAAATGGGGATGTCACAGTGGTTTTTATGGATGTTTCGAAATAGGGTTGTTTTTGGTAAAGATATACCAAAAAAGAGTATTATTTTCGATAACTTTGTTTCTCGTTCTTATGTTTAGTGTACTAATAGGTCTAAGTTGTTTATTGATTGAGTGTTATGTCTTCAAAACCCAACTCTTGCGTTCTTGTAATGGTTTAGCCTTTTTGTGGTAGCTTCTTGCTAGTTTTGTTTTTTAATATATCTTTCTGGCGTTTATATATATATATATATAATATATATATATATATATATATATATATATATATATATATATATTATTATATAGATATATATATATATATATATATATATATATATATATATAGATATATATATATATATATAACTGTTAATTCCGTTGAACCAAGCTTCAAGAGTGGTATATCAATTATTGATTTGATTTAAGAGTTCCTACCAACAAAATTATTTACCTCAGTATGTTGTAGCACAAGGTACATGCATAAGAGGTTTGGTATATGTTAAAAGATCTCGCAAATTGAAACAAAGTGATATTAATATTTTCGTATCAGTTAAAAAAAAATTGGTTCTAGTAGCTGTGATGTTTAGCTTTTTATAAGTAAATCATATGATATTGACATTTCTATAAGTTATTAAAAATGACGATACATAATAGATATGGTAAAAAATATTGGTCACATGTAGTAAATATATTTAAGACAGATAAAAGTATATAATATTGGTGAATAACAAGTATAAAGGATGAGTGTACCTTACGATAATTAAATGATGAGTCCCTTCAATAGGCAAAGGAAATACACATGCATTCAATCTACTTTCCATGTGACATGTTTTCATTACCAACGAATGCCAAAATCATTACCATTAAGTAAAAAATAATTTGGATCTAGTTATGATTATAGATTTATTCAAAAAAAAAAAATGATATCAAAGTTAATTTTTAGAAGTTGTTAAGTTGTTTCTTGTAGAAACCTAGATTCATATAATATGAAATACAAAACTAAGAAGAAAAGATGAATCAATCTTAGATAAATAAATAATGAGGGAAATATTTCTCTATTCATATTAGATTTGATTACAATGAAATATCCCACATAAACAAGTCTCTCTCTCTCTCTCTCTCTCTCTCTCTCTCTCCTCTCTCTCTCTCTCTCTCTCTCTCTCTCTCTCTCTCTTCTCTCTCTCTCTCTCTCTCTCTCTCTCTCTCTCTCTCTCTCTCTCTCTCTCTCTCTCTCTCTCTCTCTCTCATACACAAAATTAAAAATTCATCTATCAATCATTTCAGTATACAACATTTACGATGAATACAAAAATTTGAACGCTAATAAAAGTATAAAACCAACAACCAAATGACTTCTATCTCAACGATATCAGACGTTGTCTTCACTTCATCTTAATGAAGTTAAGAGTTCAAATCTCGTATAAAATATAAATAAAATTAGAAGTAGTCTATAAACT